>NW_021604619.1:4658275-4660936 GCF_004785775.1 Grammomys surdaster | reverse complement strand
GATAGATAGATAGATAGATAGATAGATAGATAGATAGATAGATAGATGATATAGAGATATAGAGATACAGAGATACAGAGATACATGAATAGAGAGGTAGAGATATCACATTTTCATTATCCATTCATTAATTAAAGGATTTTTAGTATTTGTTCCCATTTCCTAGCTACTGACTAGAGGATCAATGAACATGTCTAACCATTCATCAGTGGTATATACTATCAAGTCCTTTGAAAATATGCCAGAGTTCTCAACCTGGGTCATAATCAGTCAGGAGAAATTTTAAAAGCTAAACTAAATCTATCATATGACCTATTTCTATCACTACTTCACTTTTGATTTTGATTAAAAATATTTTTTTCTAAAATGACTGTTCCCTTGCAAGTAAACACAAAATGTATTGTCTACAACAGAGTCATATGCTATGCAGTGGAGAAATGACAAAGAGAATTGTCACGTCTCAACATTGTTTGGGGATCATCTTTATTTAATTCTGTTATTTATAAGTTGAAGTAGCAAAAGGAGTTTTAAAAGTACAAACTATATTCAGAGCATCTTTGTTGACAGCATAAATGTTTTTCATATGTGCTATTCTATACCCTGTATCTCTGATTTTAAATATAAAATTGTATATGTGAACAACTTTCACACTGAGTTCCTTTCTATCATTCACAATACTAATGGTTATCATTTATATGTGTTATAGTATATCCCTAAATGACTTTACCAAGAGAAATTATTTGACAAATTCTTACTCACACTTTTATGATGTTTTTATTGCATTGATATCAAAACATGCAATGGATGCATGTACTTTTTTTTGAAAACTTAAGGGATTTGTGTGTGTGTGTGTGTGTGTGTGTGTGTGTGTAAAATGGCATAACTCAATGTCAACCTAGTAAACTAGTTGTAAATCTATAATATATAAAATTTAATCTCAGGGTAATTTAATGAAGTTATTAAAATATATCAAACTATAGCATAACCAGTGTAACAAAAATATTATCTTACCATTTAGTGATAATTTATCAAGTACATTAGTACTCTATTAATGACATTTGTGTAAAAAAATGGACTATAAGAACTCTCTTCCAGTCCTTTACCTTTCCCTTTAGATGGGCTCCTTGACGATAATTTTGGTTCCATCGTTTCTTCTTTACTCTACAGCTTCTCAGTAGAATTGAAAATTAATTTAATCCTTTTAACCTTTCATCAGGGAATAGCATCCATCCCCCAGATCTGCCACATTTACCTAGTCTCTCTACATTTATTCTGCAAACCCTGGCAATATACATGGTTCTGCAAATGCAGTCAGCCACATGATTAAAATTTATAAAGGTTATATTATATAATCCTAAAGATGAAAGAAAGCCAACTTTAAATTATCACTTTGAGTTTTGCTAAATAGTTTCTACAGTCTTTATACTTTGTGAACATATAGCTAACCTGGACAATTAAAAGAATGGTATGGAAATCTTCAAAGTATCTTAGAAAGTAAGCAAAATAATTTAAAATACTTAGCAACCTGTGCATATACATGGAGGACTCAGTGAACTCTCTCCTCATGGTTGACAGGATTTTGTCTACACAAGAATCTGGTAAACTGATTTTTCTCAATCTTTCTTTATTTCATACTATGAGGCTTTATTTCCAATCTCTCTGACATGCCCCCCACTGATACCTGCTTCTTGAATTTAGGGTCTATATGTAATTCCATGCCCTTCATCATGCACTGGACATAACAACTTCATTACAGCTGGCAGTACATGACAGAGTGGAGGGATGCCACCCCTGAATTTAGGTTGTAGAATTCTGTGGGTTTTGTCCGTCATGTTTCCTTATGCATTCTCAGTTGCTCACTTCGATGAAACCAGCTATGATGGTTTAATCTACCCCAGGGAAATCTCTAGACATAAGGAAAGACAGACAAGTCGGAGAAATTGCAGTTCTTCATGCTGCAGTTTTTAAGGAACTGAATGTGCCATTGATGATATCTGTGATCCTTAAAGGTGACAATGTTACTCAGGCTTTGCATCCATACCACAAAATATCCAATAAACACGACTGTGGTCAATATTCTTGGTCATCAAATGACTACATCTGGAATTATTTAGAACCCAAAGGGCTGGCCGCACCTGTGAGGAATTTTTATTCTTAACTAAATCATTTGGAATTGGAAGACCCACTTCTAATTCAGATATGTGAGGTGGAAGACCCATCATTAATCTGGGTCACACCTTTGCCTAAAAGCTTATAAACAGGTCATATGAGAAGGAAGCTTGTTATTTCTTCACCTGTTTTCTATCTCTCACTAGAAAGTCCATCACTTCACTAGCATTAAAGCCTATTTCTTTGACATTCCAGCATATACTGAAGACCCACTGAGACATCCAGCCTTGAAAACTGGACAACTATCGTATTCTTAGAGCTGAGCTTCAATTTGTGGATGTGAGGTAATTTTCTTTCTAACAGAAAAACTTTGTCTTAAGTGTTCTAAATAGAAGTTGAGAGAAAAAAATAAATCTCTGAAGCTTGAAAAAAAAAAAGAACTTCAATTGGTAGACAATCATTGCTAAATTAGCTAGTTCATAGTCTGTAAATTATTCTGATAAATTCTCTCTCTCTCTCTCTCTCTCTCTCTCTCTCTCTCTCTCTCTCTCT
>NW_021604619.1:4646528-4658265 GCF_004785775.1 Grammomys surdaster | reverse complement strand
CTCTCTCTCTCTCTCTCTCTCTCTCTCTCTCTCTCTCTCTCTCTCTCCCTCTCTCTCTCCCTCTCTCTCTCTGCCTGGCGCGCGCAGGTGTGTATGTGCGCATCTGTCTGACTGTCTATACGCATGCATGTATTTATATATGTAACTCCATTCTATAAGTTATGTTCCTCTATAGAACCCTGCCTAATACAATGGCTTAAGGAGGAAAGGACTTAATCTCATGGATTTGGAAGCTTTAATCATAGGCTGCAGCTGCTGTTCCTGGGCTGGTGGTAAGCCAGACCATATGGACCTCGTGGTGCACAGGAAGCAGGTACATTTAATTCTAGTCAGCACTCCATATATTCTGCTTAAAACATTTTCTCCTTACTTGCACAGCACTCCAATACTCAATATTAAAAAAAATGTTGCTTTTAATTATTGTAAGAATGTTGCAAATTTCTAAAGAATTTTTAAAAAGCGATTTATATTGCTGTAATAATGAAAGTAAAAATAAAAATCAAATAAATATACTCAATCTGTTATTTAACCAGATGTAGTTATAAAGGTAATAATTTCAAATTACCCTTACATATGCATATACAGTCATTAGATATCAAAGTATACTTTCACTTAATATAGTAAATACTTAAATAGAGAAACATATTAATTTTACCAATTAACTTCTTCCATCTTATACATTTTGTTTGATATACTCATTCACCCCTTTAATTTTATATATATATACATATATATATATGAATTATTTAATATACATTTAAAATTTGTGGTGACTTATAAATAAGGCTCTCAAACAATAGGAAATAGTCATTCTACAATTTTGGCTTAGAAAAGATCCTTCCAAATATCACATATTTGGATGGATTTCAATATTGTACTAAGTGAAACATATTAATAAGCAATTTGGCAAAGAAGGACCAAGAAGTGTGTGCTTTACTATGCCTGATGATGCTCTGCTTGGCTCCTCTAACTTAAGGAGAGACATTTCAATGGGAATTGTTTAATAATTTAGTAAGAGATAGAGATATTTTGGAAAGAACCCTGAGAAGCTGAGCATTTAATGGCTGGCAAGGAACATGGGCATGAGAACAGCTTGCAGAAAGGGACTATAAATAAAAAATAAGAGATTTCTAGACTGATTCAAAAAAACTGAATAAACTCAAACCCTCACACAGTGTCAGATTTAATTTGATCTATTTTTTAAAGGGAAAAGTAGAGAGTTAAAAAAATATAAGTGAGCTTAGATTTCTGAAGAACTATACGATTTAAGTAAGGGAGAATTTTTTTTTCTTCAAACCTTCAAGCGGTGTCTGGTATGGCTAAAGCTACACTTCCAAGCACCCCAGGCAGAACTGTTGACTCCAGTGGCTACCAAGTCTACCAAGTGCACGTGTAGAGAAGTGCTTAGCACTTTGCCATGCTGTAAGCCAAATTCAATTTTTTCAGGCCAAATAATCTTTCACTGTGCCCAGAATTATGCAAATGTGTTTTCTATATTGATCTAATTAATAAGATGCAGATATTTCCCAAATTAGGAATGAGGTGCTCTACTATATCTGTGATAAATTTGGCGGTGAAGCACATTTACTGTTTTAGAATTGGAGAAATGGTCTCAGATCAGAGATGTGTTTGGTATGAAAATTAAGCTTTGTCTAGCCTTAAACTCTCAAGCTCATCCCCAGTGACATGCTACTTCTTCCAAGACCACACCTCCTAAACTTACCCAAATAACACTATCAATTATGAAGCCATTATTCAATTCCTCTGTGCTTTGGAGAGACGTTTATCATTCAAACCACCACACCACAGTTTCTATTCTAAGGCCTTGAAGAACAAATATGCTTCCTATTTATTGTCTCTGTAAATCTGGAAGCTAGAGAATCTGGTTCAGTAAGGTCATAAAATAGTCTGTAGGTAAAAATCTAAAGGTCATTTTGTAATGTAATATTTTGTTTATTTTTGAGATGTGTTTTAATTATACCCTTTCTTTCTCATTCCTCCTTCCAAACTTTCCTATACACTTCTATCCATTTTTCTCATTCATGGCCTCTTTTTTATTTTTTAATCAATTTTCTTGTATGTATGACACTTTCTTCTCTCCTTTACAGGCATTTCATGCACTTGAAAAACTGACATACGTGCTAGATAAACACCCATCACACATTAAATAAATAAACAAATAAATTCAAAACACTGCAAACATACATAAATATGCTTAATGAGATAAATATTAAATATTAAATATTCATTTCAAGATATTTTAATTATGTATTACTTTTCATTTTTTAGCATTCAAGAACAGAACTCATCTATAAACCAGGATAAAGTGAATATTCTGCACATATACATGTGTGTGTGTGTGCTTATGTGCAGATACGTATATTGATGTATCACTATCATATATATATATCTGATATAGATATATATATATATGTATATATATATATATCTGACGTCTAGTGAGGAAGTGATTCTTATAATAAGTGTGTGCTCACTAGAAGAAAGAATGCTTATGAGATATTTCTGCAGCAATAAAAGCAAGCAAAATCTTTCAGGCAGTTGTTATGGAAAGGAACAATGCTGTAAAATCACAAAGATTTGCTGTTATGACATAAACAAAACGTGTTATTCTACCAAGATGAGTGACAACTCTGCAGAATTTGGATGAGGATGAGCGAGGAGAGACTATGATGTCCCATGAAATAAGACATTGCATACTTGGGTCTGAAGGTACTTTTGTTGATGATGTCACAGGTTAAAACTACCTTCCATAGATTTGTGCTGCACATAATCAGATTTCACCAAAAGCCATGTCAGAGAGAAAGCTGTGCTGGAGCAATGTCCATCCTTTCAGTAAGTATGCATACCTTCCATGAGCTTACAAGGAATAATACTTCTTGATATCGGAAGGGACCATCACTGTCACCACCTATGAAAATATCCTGACAGATATTGGAAGACACAATCACAAAAATAGAATGTACTTTCCGTGACAGTATTGTCTCCAAATGAGAAATAATTGTAAGCAAAAATGAATAATAACATAGCAGTATTAAGAAACAATGTGTCTGAGGGAGAGTGGCAAAGAGGAGACACAGGTCTCATTTGCATTTACTACTTTTCCTTCAGTAAGTGCATCCATACTTTGACAGTGTCCGGGTATTTGTGCTCCTTTTCATCACATCTTTAGAACAAACCTTAGCTACCAATGAAGTAAGATCACCATTTTGTCATTACAGAGAGTCAGATTCATTTGCTCAACTGATTATTTCAACACTCCCCCACCCCACCCCTACCCTGTTCCTTATCTCTGTATGGAGAGATGTATTCCATAGTTGCTCAGTAGCGAATTTCTGCTGTTCTTTGTCATTGACTATTTCTGTGTTCAGGTATCTGCAAGTCATCTGCCATTACAAGTCAACAAAGCCTCTTTCCCAATGTGTCACTGATCCCCCAGTTATTCTGTAATTAGAAATGCATGACACCCTGGCTCAAGCCACTGGTGACTTATTCGGTCTTCTTTCCTCCCAAAGACACAAAGGTGTAGAGTCAGATTTTATACTAGGGAACTTTTTAGATCATAAAACTATAGTCTGTGGGTCAAATCTAGCATACAGCCAAGACATAAAGCCAAGGTTTACATTTATAAGTGGTTAAACTTAAGCTGGTTATGTAGGCACACCACAATATTTTGATTTCATGTTTGGTTCATAGGCCCTGAAGTATTAATATTTGGCTCTCTAATAAAATCTACTGACTATTCTGTAGATATTATTTCCCATGACTTCAGTTCGGTACAGTTTTGTGTTTCAAACAGGTGTGAAATTCCCAAGTTCCTGTTTTCTGTTTCCAAATTCTTGATCTTCCAAACCATTTTATTTCCCTGTGGCCTCCAACAGCAAAATGATGAAAGTGCTCAACAGGAAACATGCTATGCACCCTTGCCTGCTAAATCTCACATTCTTCTAAATCAATGGAGATTTCACAGCCTGCACACATGATATATCTTATGCACATATACAATATTCTTTATCATACTCATCTCCCCATTATCTTTTCTCACATCCATCCCTGTTCTATAGGTCCCTTTCTTTGCCAGTGAGCCCGTTGTACCACCTTCATACCTTGATTTCTGTGAAATTATGAATGTGAGGGAAAATTTGATGTATGTTACATTCTTAGTAACTGAATATACATTGAATGAATACATTTTGTGGGTACGTTCCCCAGTAAAATTCTACTTACCCTCAGAAATAATGTTATCATGGGCTTAACTCTGTACAACTCACTAATATGACCTTTTTCATCAGTCATTCTATCCCTACAAAAGCATGCTTGATTTCTCTCTCTCTTCTTTAGTACAAGCAACCCATGCTTAGCATACAGAAACTAAAAAAGAAAGGTATTCTACAAATAGCAACTATCAATTTTTGAATAATTATTATGTACCAGGCACTTAAAAGCATAATCTTATTTGATCCTCTCAAGAACTCCACGAGGTATTATTCACATATTAGCAATGAAAAAGTAAGATTCTAAGAGGTTAATTGCTCAAATTCACAAAGAAAGTAAGTGTCAGAGTTCCAGCTGAGGCCTTTAGAGACACAAACCTCATCTTTCTTCAAGTATGTTGAGTGAGATAATGACGAAGAATGTCTTCAGGGTCAGGCATATTAGTTAATAGTTGATTATGGTGGAACCATTAGAAGAGTCAATTTAAGTTTAGAAATAGTACTTAGCATTATCACAAAGGATTGAAGAGGTACTGTTCTCCACAGTGTGTCACGGCTACTAAGAAGCCTGTGTGTTGGAAAATAATGCAGACTTTCCAAACAGTGATACTTGTAAGGGTTGTTTTGAATACAATACATGCCCAAGAAACTTCTTTACTCCCCTCTTAATACAAACTAAGACAATCCAGGGTATTACAGAGTCTTAGAATTTTATAGCTTTAAAAACACGATCATTTTATTGGATGATCTGCTCACTTCTTTCCAAACTGACAGGTTGTTTAACTAATTAAAAAAAAAATCAGCCGGGCGGTGGTGGTGCACACCTTTAATCCCAGCACTTGGGAGGCAGAGGCAGGCAGATTTCTGAGTTTGAGAGTTCGAGGCTAGCCTGGTCTACAGAGTGAGTTCCAGGACAGCCAGGGCTATACAGAGAAACCCTGTCTCGAAAAACCAAAAAAAAAAAAAAAAAAAAAATCAAACAAACAAAAATAACCCAGTAAATTACCAATGTAAATTGAACACTAGAAAAATTATTTCAATTTAACTACTGAAAAATTTCTATTCTAGTCTGAAGTTTCCTAATAGGTCTAATCCGTTTAGATAAAGACATTTACATACAAAAGAAAGGAGGCAGTTCTCACAAGTAGTTAAAACATTTCAAGCTTAATATAGTTTGTACTTATATAAGTATTCTCCTTAAAAACTCTGTCATTAAAAAGATAGAAAAACATGTCTGTCTAGTTTTTAGTGTTCCTTCTTAAGGGCTTCTCTTATTTCCACTGGCTTTAAGAATTTCTAGATTATCTGCATTTTTTTTTTTTTAGTTCTGTTCTGTCTTCTTCTTTCTCCCTTTCAGAATGGGAATGTTTGTCTGTTCTGTGTCATTATATTTTGAAAGTCTATAACTTGCTTTTTGTTGTTTTTTTTTCTTTATAGGGGTTCAGAGTTAAGAGATTACCTTGTCTCAGATTTTGTACTCAGTAGGTGTTGTTACCTACTGAGTGAGCTATCTCACTTATCCATAATTTGCGGTTTTTTCCTTCCCTTCCTTCCTTCCTTTCTTTTGCTTTCTCTTTCTTTCTTTCTTTCTTTCTTTCTTTCTTTCTTTCTTTCTTTCTTTCTTTCTTGCTTTCTTTCTTTCTTTCTTTCCTTTTTTCTTTCTTTCTTGCTTCCTTTCTTCTTTCTTCCTTTCTTTTTTCCTTCCTTCCTTCCGTTTTCTTTTCCTTTCTTCTTTCTTTCTTTCTTTCTTTCTTTCTTTCTTTCTTTCTTTCTTTCTTTCTTTCTTTCTGTCTTTCTTTCATCTTTCTTTCCCCTATATTGTGGCATTGAGCCTTCATAGGACCAAGGGCCATTCCTCCCATTGTTATCCCACAAAGCCATCCTCTCCTATATAAGCTGCTGGAGTCATGGTTCGCTCTATATGTAATCCTTGGTGGTTTAGTCCCTGAAACTCTGGGGGGGGGGGTTCTGGTTGGCTTATATTGTTGTTCTTCCTATGGGGTTGCAAACCCCTTCAGTTCCTTCAGTCCTTTCTCTAACTCTGCCATTGGGGACCCCATGTTCAGTCCAATGGTTGGCTGGATGCATCTGCTTCTGTATGTGTCAGACTCTGGCAGAACCTCTCGGGGCACACAGTGCAATTGGTATCCTCTTGATTCAACTCTGCCTTGCCAAGTTATGTATTTAGATTGAGTAACTAAGAATCCTCACAGCATTTAATCTGAATGCATTTCTTTATAGATTTACACATGGCTTTAAAAGACTCATATTCAATTTGAAAATTTTGTATCTATTTCCCAGTATTGATTTCTGCTAAAATACAAAAGGTACCTCTGGAGAAGGATGATGGAGAGAATCACAATACCCAACATGGTCTCAGAATTTCTCTTCCATTAACATTTCTTGCATGTTTTCTGCTCTAGACAAATGTTCATTTAGTATTCATAACTCTATTAAACTCAAATAATTATTATTGTCCTTACTTGCATAAAAGAAACAACAACCAACTAAAGAATAAGGAAAGACTCTGATATGCTTTAGGTCAGAGTGTAAATTCAGCCACTCTGATAATACAGCCTCTTTAATTATAAAACTGTCATCTTTCCAGAAATCATTCCTATGCATTAGCCTTCTTTGTTAAAAAAAAAAAAAAGACTTTTTTCAACAGTTTTATTTTCTGAGCTCTCTTAATTAGCACACTTAGTAATTTATGATATGGTATTTGCAGAAGTGAACATAGTTGGAGTGACCAATTGCCTTGAGACACATCTGCAAATTTACTGAGAACACGTTTGTTGCTATATGACATTGCTTTCTAAACTTCACATTCTTAATCTTGTACGATTATTTTAACTTACATATTTGAAATATGAAAAGTACAAATGTGTACTTCTACGCTGATTGATTCCTTGGTATGTCACTACTATCTGAGGCACATTAATATTTCAGTAAATACTCCTTTAGTATAAAAAGACACCTAGGAGGATAGTTTCACAGAAGAAAGCCATACACCAACACTGGCTTTGTCTGGTTAGGATGTATTGATTAACAATGGCCTTGACTGCTTAAGATAGAGGGGATTACTCCCTACTTCAAATCAACTGATAGAGAAGGATATTTAAATTTGCTTATTTACATTAATAAAACATATATTTTAGAACTTTTTACTCAAGTAAATAATTTATAATAAAATAAGTTCATTATGTGTGACATCTGTATCTTTGTGTCCACAATACCGAGTCACTTTTGTGCACTGAGGTACTATTCTTGATAATATTTTTGACAGGTGTGGTTGTTTATCAATCCCTTATTAGGAAGATAACAGAGACAAAGGAATCTTTGAGAATAAGCTTATTTCACACAGCAAAACGTAAAATAATATTTTTAGTGTACTTCAACATTTCAAAATTTACATGTTGCCAAAAATAAGGAAAATGTATACTTTGCATATATAAATTACTTCAAAATCTTATTATCACTGATTAAAATCTAAATCCAGTATATAGAAGGAAGATTTTTCACTGTGGTGTAGCATATTCTAAAACACTGAGCCTCAATTTTTCTCCTTCCTTCTAGAGTACCTTAGCCCTTTTTCAGGACATATTTTGCGTTCCTCCGTATTTTTAATTTGTGAAAAAAAAACTGCCACAAAGATCACACTATGCACTAACTAACCTATAAACCCTACCCAAACACACACATCCTTTGGAGGATCTTTTTTAATTTGTAAAAAGCACACCTGATTAGAAACCCCAGCAGCAACAGGAAAGACTTGCTGAGGACAGTGGGGCCTCCCCCTGCTGCCAGCAAAGAGATAACTCTTTCTTCTCAGTGTGTAATTCCTGTGCCTATGTTTGAAATTTCTCATGAAAAGTACAGCCTGATCCCTAGTGTATTTCTGAATGGAGCGTTTGTATTCTCTTGGCCTAGTTTAACTCTTAGGAAAATCGTAAAATATCTAAACCATTTTATTTTCTCTTCAGCTTTCTTATCTAGAAAACTTGGCTGATAGCTACTTCTACAAGACTCCATTGCACTTGAAGTTTACAGTTGAATAAACAAAGACATCTCTACAATGAATTAATTGGTTTTCTGGAATTTTCTGCAGTGTTATTTTCTTTAATGAGAATAAAAATCTCTGAAGGAATAAAAGAAAGAAAATGTGTAAAGGACAATATTTTATCAGTGGAGATATTCCTATTAATGAACTTTTGAACCTCATAGGCAAAATGCAGGTACAATTACAGAATGGTTCATCTCAGTGATAATGGCATTTCCATTACACAGTCTGCACTGGTTGTTTCCAAATCTTTAATCACTTCCGAGATAAATTTCCAAATCTTTAATCACTTCTGAGATAATCTTTACCTGGATTGCTGACTCTTCTGACTCAGAAAACCATGATTTTTTCCCCAGCAATAGCTGGAAACATGACTATGAATAAAGGTGTGGTTAATGAATTTTATAACACTTAATCTTTGAAAATCATGCAAAAATAAAATAATTTTATTGTAGCCATAGTGTTACAAAATAATTATTCTGAATCTTAATGACAGAAAACTGATTAGTATTATTTAAATTAATGCAATAGGACAGACAGATAGATACACACACATACACTCACACACACTGATATTCATAGATTTAACTATTTTTGCTATATTATAGTAACCTAAAATTTAGAATTCTTTTCCTATGCATATCTATGAACATACATGTTCATTTCAAAGAGATAGTCTGCCTTTTCAAAAGTTAGTGCAAACTGGTATAGCCCCTATAAGAACTAGAGTGGAGATTGTGGAAATTCCTCAAAAAGCTGAATACCAATATACCAGAAGATCCAGCAGTACTACTTTGGGGCATATACCTGATCATTTCTACAGCTTGCTACAATGATAGTTGTTCATCTATATTCATTGCTTTCCTATTCATTATAGACAGAAAAAGTAAACAGCCTAGATGATCAGTTGAGAGGAAAATATAAATATGGTGCATTTAAATAATATACATTTAAATGTGGTATATTTAAATATTATCCAGCTCTTAGGAAAACTATAATTATGAAATTTGAAGGCAAATTAATGAAGCTAGAATGAGTCCTTTTGTGAGGTATTCCAGACACCGAAAGACAAAGATTGCATGATTTCACATGCAGGTTATCTTTGAAAGTTTCAATATGTGGGTTTCAATCCAAGTAATCTCAGAAGTTAAGGAGTTACTTAGGGATCATAGAAGAGGACAGGCTTTTCTAAGGAAGAAAATAGAGTATTGTGTTATAAAGAGACAAAGGGGAACTAGAATAGGAGAATTAAATTAGGAGCAGGCCAGGAAGCCAGGATAATGAAAGAATATGCAGAGGAATAAATTTATAATAAAGACCTTTTGAAAATCCATATGTAAATTTATTACTTTAGATGCTCCATTATATATAGTGAGTTGCCTACATCTGCAAAGGCACAAGGTTGGCATATCCAGAATGCAATAGGTGAGCTTCACCTATTGCATAATAAAATTTAATAATGTTACTATATATAATTTAATAATGTTACCTTATAACACATGAGAGAATGCCCCAACAAGACATCTTATGCCACCAACTAAAACATTCCATCACCTAGAATGGGTTAAATTTTTTTGAGTTCTTAGTCCAATAGGCCCCATAAATCCCTATGTATCACACACTATTTCCAATACTAATGGCTACTGTTCACAACCAACTACTAAAGACACAAACATACTCATTTCATTTAACATGAAGAAATTGAGCTATTGCACAGCTAGAAGTTTCATCTTTATTGACTAATGTTCATGATCCTATAAGGTACTTTGCAGAATAACTTGCTGAAAAAAGTAGCCATCGATTTCATGCAGCTCCAAACTGTGACCTAAAGCCTATTTCCAGGATATACAGGTTCAATAATGTCACAGGGGTTATGGGAGTATGTAATTACTCTTTGGTTGGAATTAACAATATTTTGTGAGATGGAATCAAGAGATTAAACTGCGGAAGTACCCAGGAACCTGTGACTAGACAGCTCACGGGCCCTAAGAGAAAACTTTCCTACTGCTATTATTACCAGGGAACACACAATAAAATGATTCTGTTGACATATCATTCTAATCATAGAGCAGAATTTTGTTCAGTCCTTATCAGAAAAGCTTCTTCTTGCAATAGATGGTAATTAACAAAAAGAAATCCACAGCTAGACAATGTTCACAGAGTGAGAGGATTTGAAATTCACAGCTCTAAACGTGAATGTGATCTTGTTTGTCAAATCTCTCTATTCAAGACTCAGGGGTCTATATAAAAGAGAAGATGAAAATTTATAAGGGCCCAAATGATGGGTTGCACCAAGAGAACAGTATTTTCTAGAGGCAAAAAATGTTGATCTACAAATAAACTCACAGAAGCTGTGACAGCACGCAAAGGACCTGTACAGGTTCCAATCAGACAAAATCCCACAACTGGAGAAATGAACACAAAGTCGCAGCCATAATCAAGATTTTATTTGTAATTAATAATGGCTGACAAAGGAAGAATCAGTTCCCTCCAATGCAGTATTAGGGGTATAGATATATCACACTACAGGCAAGGCCCAATGCACAGAAGTAGCTGGGCAACACAACATATATTTCCCACTTCTTTTTGTGTGGGTGTGGGAGTGTATGTCCATGTGTGTCTGCATGTGTGCGTCTGTGTGAGTGCCTGTGTGTATGTGTCTGTGTGTGTGTGTGTCTGTGCGTGTATTTATGTTTTTGTATGTCTGTGAGTCTTTTGATATTTTTCATCTTATTGATATTATTTTATCAGTTGTTTTGACTTTTGGTGTGTTTGTTGTCATGGGAGGTTATTCCTGGTTTTGTTTTTCAAGATAGAATAACACAAATAGGTAGGTAGGGATGTAGGGAATTAGGAAGGTTCTGGGAGGAGTTAAAGGAAAGGAAATAATATGATCAAAATATACTGTATAGAAATAATAAATTTAAAAATTAAAATGTTCTAAAGTTTGTGTAATATAAAATATTAAGGAGCATTCTTTCTAAGAGATCAATATTTATTGGGTAAAGAATGTTTATTCCCTGTCATGTTTCAAATTATGAACTCTGAAATTATTTTTCAAGTAAATATTTATTGGAGGAAGGAAAAAAAACTCAGAACAGTGAGTAGGAAAGGATGTGGGGAGAAAAGGAAAGATGGTGAATTGTTAGCAACAAAACATGGTTGCTCATTTCGTTGTTCCTTTCTTAGATGACTAAGCTCACAGTAGCAAGTGGCTGATATGGAGTGAGTATGAAGAGTGTCCACTTCAAAAGTCATGAGGTGCTTCTAAATATATGCAATTAGGATTCAAACACTAAGACTTGAGAATACAAGTGATTTCATCAGAAAATAACTCCAGTGTAAGAAAGAAGGTC
Organism: Grammomys surdaster; assembly: GCF_004785775.1. Taxonomy (NCBI): domain Eukaryota; kingdom Metazoa; phylum Chordata; class Mammalia; order Rodentia; family Muridae; genus Grammomys; species Grammomys surdaster. The sequence goes on along the minus strand of NW_021604619.1, from coordinate 4,646,617 downwards.
TTAGAAAACCAGAACAAATGTCAAATAGAAAGGAAGGAAGGAAGGAAGGAAGGAAGGAAGGAAGGAAGGACGGAAGGAAGGAAGGGAGG
>NW_021604619.1:4485108-4601528 GCF_004785775.1 Grammomys surdaster | reverse complement strand
CCCCCCCAAAAAAAGCCACTGCTTAGATCTATGTTGAAAATAGAAACAAAAGAGGTATAGAAGACTGCTTTACTTTCTTGACCTGCATGACTTTCTGTCTCATGAGAAAGAGTATGAACAAGAACTTATTTGTGATATCTAGCTGAAGGAAAGTCATATACAAGGAAACACAACATACTGTGGAAAAACAAAAATACTTCTATCCTCATATATCATTTAGTATCTTGTTCAGTAAATCAATTAAATTGCTTGGAAAATAATTTTGTACTTGGTATGATATTTTATAAAGAAAATTATTTATGAATTTCAATATTTACCAGCTATAAATGCCTAAAAGTAATTTTATCACCTCAGAAGTATTACGGTTACAATGGAACTTCCCATATCTATTTAGTCTCCTACATATTCAGACAAATACAGTGGACAAGATGAAGAGTCTGGCCAAAGGTGAGGAAACAGTTACAAATGCCTTTTCAAGTTCTCAATCCAAGATTCCACAGCAATTATTCAAGGTTTGCAAGAAAGCAAGAAAATTCTGGCAAAATGATGCATTTGATTAAAACAACACAGACCAGGGAAGGTGGCATAGAAAACTAGAGGCTTAAATAGAAACTATTGTTACAATAGAAATAGAATGCCATGTATCAAAGCTGAAAAGCACCAATTGTAATGGAAGAATCAATAATTCCTCTTCAATAGCAATTTGCCTTACTTGCCTCTGTACTCCATACACTGTGGAAACACTTCTGTGGTTCCATTAGCAATAAATTACATTTTGAACAAGTGAAATCATGTAATTGGGCTTTTGAGGTTATTTGTTGAAAAGCTAATACTTTATACTTAAAGACCTAACATAAACAAGAAAATATAACCTTCCTTTCAGTGCCCTGCTTGTGTGGATCTTGTTTATCCTGGAGCAAGTCAGAGAAAGAATAAATCCCTTCTCAGGAGATGAACCTGAGAAGCAATCACAAGTCTTTACATCAGAATTGGAAATGCACAGCTTCTATTCCAAAAATATTTACTTCTAAAACTACTTCTAAAATCCCATTTTTCCTTCTAATGTCTGGAAAAAACTCATCATATAGAACAGGGCCGTAAAGATTGATATGAAGTCTTCTATTTTAAGGAAATATTTTTTGTGAAGACAAGTAATCAATCTGTCAATTCAGGACATCTCAGACTGTTGGTAGAGGAACTAAAACTGTAAACTAACTCTTAGACTAATGATTTTACCAAAGAAAACAAGTTTTTGTATGATTTTTTCCTTAATTTTCCTGATTGCTAGATTCCTTGGTCTTTTTACTTTTAATCATGTTTCCTCCTTTGGATTGTAACTAGTGATCATGTTGCTGCTGTTCACTTTAGATTTTCAACTTATTCACATTTCTGAAAGAGACTTTAAATATCTGCTCAAGGTTTAATTCTATAAAATTTTAAACATTTTCATTAATCTATGCAGGAATGCTACCAACACCTTGTAATGAAGAAGCAAGGAAACTTCAATCTAAGTCTATTATGACTATAACATACTAATTAGAGTCTAAAAAATCAAGTTGGAAGTTACATACTCGAGTTCCTAGTGCTTTGCCATTTGTTTCTCCTTATCGAGAACATGAACCCAGTGACACAGAAAATCATTCTCTATTCAACATTTGATGAGTTTGTGGTGGCTAGGAATTCACCTTCAGTATCATATTACCTTCTGAGGTTAATTAGAAGTGTTTCATTTAAAAAAAGTAAAAAAAATATATATGTTTTCTATGTTTATACATAGACACAGAAGTGGGGATCAGGTGTAAGAGAGTTTTGTATTAACATTAAACTCTGTCATTTTCATTTAGGTATTTATGTACCTGACATAAGTGTATATGCTCAACCTTTGGAGAAAAAGAAGAAAAATAAAATTGCTTTTATTCAATTTGTTTATTGTTACGGTGAATAAATAGAAGAAAATAGTCGGCAAAACTATTTTAAAGGATAATTTCATATTATAACTTATTTATAACTGAAATTTTAAGATATAGTATATATTCAAAATATTATGTTTTGAGTAATTTGATATGCAGTGACTGACTCTAGAGCTATAGTAAAGTCCACACTTCCTTGGTAGTGCGAGAAAGACATTTGTCAGAGCACATGTTTACAAATTCTTGACTATACAAGAAACAAGGCATTGATTCTTCAAGTATTACTTCTTCCAAAGGAACTCACCAAGAATAAAATGAAGATGTCAGTGTATAGTCCTAGAAACAATTATACAGGAGACAGCTTAGTTGTTTTGAATGTCTTTAGTATATGTGTGAACACACATTGATTTAGTCTCTTTTTCCTAAAAAGTTGAGTTCTGAACTATATAAGTTAGATACTTCAGTGAACCAAAAGGATCACAGAGAAAGGAGCAAATCAAGATACAGTGTAATTTTACTGCTAAATGTGATGGTTCAACTAAGTTCCAAGGTGATGGAGTTAAGTGGAAAATCTGAGTCAAAGTTTGAAAATGATGAGAGACAAAGCTCCTCCCAACTTTCCTTCCTATTTAGAAAAAATAAGACCTTTGTAAACTTTGGTAAAATTCCAATTCTAAACACCATTTTGTGCTCCTATACTCAAGAAGTGAACGTCTCACTAACACAGAAATAGGATTTTAAAATAATATTATTCAAGGTAAGAATTCCAAAGCCTAAATTCCATCATTGTTATAATTCTGCACATGGTGGGCCTGAAGTATTTGATTATATTATAGATATGCTCTTTCCTACTATTTCCTAGAGCATATGCTGTGTTTAATTTGAATTTTTCATTTAATTTTATAAAATTATTTAACATTTGTAATGTGCTTATTGTAGCTTTCAAGCCCAGGAATCACATCTGAACATACATATGGGCAAGCATACCCTCAAATTAATGAACCATAAAACCTGTTTGGAAGAATCAGGTAAAAAAACAAAACACAGCAAGTCAGATGAAGAAATGAGGGCAGACAGGGTTTCACTAGGAGAAAAACTGGGGGTCCACACATGGCTTTGTGAGCCATTTCATTTTAAAAATTTGAACAGTTGTTGAAACTGTAGAAAAGGATCAAAAGAGTACCAGATCCTCTAGGTCAGAGTCAAAGAGACCTGCTTGGAGGTTGTTGACTACCATACTTCAAATCAGCAAACTTTAACCAAAGTATGCACTTTGAAAGTGATACCCTCAGAATTGACGATGGCTATATGAAGTAGAGAATTTGAGAACTAAGAATGAATTCCTGTAGTCTCCTGTAAATTGCAGATGTGAAAACCATGGGCAGAAGGATTATTTTAGAGTAGGACTTAGAGTTATCAAACATGATCCTACTGAGATATAAATCTCTGGTTTTATCTACATCATGCATACATTTTTTTTTCTCTTCTGATGCTGGTGTTTACAATGTCTCTGTGCTTTCCTTCTGTTGACATGCTTTTATTCTTATTCCCTTGAAGTGTATTGATTACCTGATATTAAACATAAATCAAATCAATATAGTACTATTCATTTGAAATACTGTGGATTAATATTTAGAGACCTTCATATTATTTTTTAAATATGCCTCTCTCAGGAACAGCTTGTTAATAAAACAAAGTAGCAGATAAATGTCCAGCTTGGCACTCCATCAGAAGAATGTAAGAAATCTTAGAATATTCTCACACTCTGTTTAGCTATCTTCAACCCTAGAAACACCTGCATGCCATTCTCCTGCTTTCTAGGATAAGCCGGGAACTCTGTATCTAAGACATATTGTTTCATTGGCTCTAAATCAATTAAATACATGAACATTAAACAAAGAATCCATTTATATAACCTCAAATGCCTTCAATTACAGCATGTAAAATGAATGGAAATCAGGGTTAATTAATAAAATACTTTCTATTGAAATCCCAATTCATGAAAAAATTCTAAAATTTTAATATCTTATAGTGTGTTGGAGTATTATGACATAAAAATGAATATTGTCCAATTCATTTTATATATGCAATCTAATCTCACTGTAAACTCCCATTGTCATGTTATTTTTAAATTATATATCACTTTTGCTTAGAAGAAAAACAGAATCTCATTTTCTATGATTACGTGGTTGAGTAGGGACAAAGTAAATTCAATGAAGCATTCAAAGCAAACATCCTTTTAATTAGACTGAGAAACAGACTGCCTTCATCTTAGATTTTGTTTGTTTTCATTAATAGAATGAGAGTACTCGTCTCCAAGGAAGATATCACAATTCTTTGAAATCAAGATATGTCCACCCATGTGTTCTTCCCATAACTTTGCCTTTCATCCTGGCTTCATCTAATCCAATGTTTTTTGAAACATTGTTTCCAAAGTATGAAATGATATACCCTTGTTATTGTTACTGATACTTTAAGTGGTAATTTGTATGCTTGCAGATGGCACAAAGGGACTTTTTTTTAAACCATGAGGGATTAATGAAAATCCCCAACCTTCAAAAATACCAGGCCTTGCTTAAGCTCAGTAGACTAAATGCATCCTGCTCTCCCAAGAGCATTATTAGAATAGACTTTCAAGTTAATTAATGAAAACAATGTGTTTTTCTTACTGATACATTTTTTCTGGGGGTTTTTATCTAATATCACAATTAGAAATATATTTTATTACTAAAATCATTATATATAAAGCCATTCTCACTCTATCATATTCTTATAATTAAACCAGTTATTTTTTTCTTGTAAATATCTAAATTGGCTATCATGTATAACATTTATATTATAGAGAACTAACTTTACAGTATAGTTTGGGAGTATACTGACACCTTAGTTAATTTTGCAGGATGTTATGAGTCTCTGTTCTTGAGCAAATTCCACATGGGTATTATAAAGTGAAGACTTCTGTGCAACAATTTCTGCACAGAGTTCACTCACACAATTTATAAAGAATATAGCATGGCTTAGAGTTTGCACCAGGCCAATGGACAACTCCTGCCATCTGTACCAGAGATTTGTAACCCAACTGTGTATGCTCAGTGTTCCAGGCACATATGTTGTAGATCCTCTGGCACACATTGTTATGAACCAAGAGAATACATTTGTTCCTTGACCTCTGGATGCATTTTCTTCCAAGAAATATTCTTGTTCTTCCACAGATTAAATTCTGACACTCGGTCAATGCTTTATATTATTGGAAAAATCCTGCTAGTAAAATTAAAATTTAGAATTTAAGCCATGAAAAATTGTGTGCCTTTGTAATCCTGGTACTCTGGAGATAGAAATTTAAGGTCATTCTTGACTATATTGAACATTCAAGTCCCACTTAAGATACACAAGAAACTACCTCAAAAATGATTAAAATTTAATGACTAAATTAAGATAGAATTATTGGTTTTCACAAAAATATTTAACATAAAACATATTTAAGTGACCATCTGATTTCTATTCAGCTTTGGAACTTGCTTCTCATACATAAGGTAGAGTGAAAGACTGCAATCTATCTGTTATGGAAGTGGCCCATACTAAGGCTAGCTAAGAAAGATGAATAGTCCCAAACTTTTGAACAATCCAATATGTGCACTTAATTAAAAATTTCCTTTTATTTTCTATCAATACATAATACTCAGAACATCAGAGTCTATGACGTCAGTAGGAAAGACATACGGAAACAAATAAGAGCATGGTTATGTCAAGGTATTAAATCTTAAAAGGGTCTTTACACTGAGTTAAGCCTAAACAAAAGAACATAAATGGTGTTCCCACTTCGATTTCTGAGGCGTTTACCACAACTTTCTCTCCTACAACCCAAATTTATTACCTGTGTTTTGCTTGAGTTGCAAACCATTAAATTAGCAACACACTGAAAAGGGAAGATAGGACTCCAAAGTGATTAAATAATTCCAGTCACATGATTTCTTAAGGCTTTAATGAAAATCATCTGAAGAATCCCTTTAATTTTAATGGGAAATATTATGTTGCATTGTAAGCATGTGGAAAACAAACATATATCTGACATCTTATACTAAAAAGTTTCCTTTAGCAGCAGTCATAAACACCATAAGATTGACAAGCAAATTTTCATAAACATTAAAATGAGAAGAAACATAACATTAAGAGGCTACTGTGTGCCAGACACTGTCTTTGATACTCCCCATATCTTTAGTCACACTATCAGATATTGTTATCATAACTATTATATCAATCAATGGATTGAAACAAAGATAAGTTAGATAACCTGTTCAGAGAGAAACAACAGGTACGGGCAAAGTTGATGCATTATTACTTCTAAATGCTAAGCTGTATCTCCCCAACAATAGACTGATCACAAATATTTGAATTACATAGAGCTGCTAAAGCTACCCAAGGAGACTTTTCTATTTTATAGTTCATATATATTCTGCTATACGTTTCCATTGCCCCTACATTGAAAACCTAGTACCAGTTTGAGCTTTTATAATGCTGTTTAATTTAAACATGCCTAGGCTATCAATACTATCTCTTGCTCTTCTCTCACTCACGGAGCTACATGCACAGTAGCCCCCTTTCTATTTGCAAGTAGTCCAACTTGTTACCAATGATTCCCCCCTGCCCATGCTGCCTTCCCTTCTCTTCATTACTGTTTATTTGACTCTTTCATGTTTTACTTGAAATATCAGAAAAGATTTCAATGTGTTTAATATCCAAATCCAAATAGCCTATACTTGATTATTCTCTTGGTTTTCGACTCTTGCCTTTATATATTTGTTAGCTTTTTGTTACATATTTAATGTCTTGGAGTCTTGTTAAATGAAAGAATTAACTCTTTTTATGATATATACCATTAAATCTAATGCTTAGAACATAGTATGAATTCAGTAAGTAAGGCAACATTTAACTCAGTGTTTGTCCCCTAACCTGGAACAGCATGCTTGCTCAGTAAATGGTCGCCTCTTCAGATGAATGACTCTCACACGGGAAATTCATTTCCAATAAATTCAAACACCCAATTTGAGAACCTGTTCTATGACAGGCTGTTCTCTACCTACTAAGAAGTGTGTGATCTGAAACAGGAAATAAATGATGAATTCCATGGCCTGAAGAGGCTCATACTGCAAAATGGGAGCTATCCCTTTGATAACCCCAGACGTGGGAAGGAAGTGTTAAGGAAGAGGTCAGCTGCTGTTCGAGTTCAGACTAAAGCAGAGTGTTAATAGAGTAGAAGATCATATTAAAGAAAGGTTTTGCATGTGTGGTTTGATAGCAAATTGGAGTGACCCTAACAAAGCAGGCACCAATCCTTCTGTGATATTGGAGTACAGTACTGCAATACTGGAAAATGACTAGGAAAGCACAATGGGCAAAACTTGATGCTACTTTAACCACACTGCTTAATAGTGTCCAGCTTGTCTAAGAATAGAGTCAGTTCTACTACTGAGAGCCATCACACTACTGCATCACATATGCAAGTATATTTGGACTATGTTTCATGGTATTTTTTAAAATATACATTGTTCCCAATTTATACTATCAGAAGCATAATAAAAGTTGGCACACAAGAGGGACTAGAAGAGAGGATGAATGAAAAGAGAGAAGAAGGAAGAGTTGGTTGGGGGAGGAGGCATGGATGGAATACCAGCTGTTTAGTTGAGTGGTTTGTTGTTATAAAAAGTTAACAAGACAATGACATGATTTCAAGAATTGGAGCTGTTTTCTCCTTTCAACTCTGTCCAGAGGATAGCAACTCTTGCAATATCTTAAAACCTGAATAAAACAGAGGAAATTTTTTAGATATTTGAATTTTAATGATTTTCATTCTGTAATATTTTCGATACAAATATAAAATAGCAAACAGTACAACAAAACTTACAAAAACTGGCTGATTCCAACTTTATTATTGGGGGCCAAGAAGACATGAAGTTTGAAACCAGGCTTTGGCTTAGCCGAAGAAGAAAGTTTAGGAAACAGACACCTGCCAGATTTAGGGCAGGAAGGTTAGAGTAGAAAAGATGATTTTCTTACTTCTTTGTGGGTTATAATTTTTTAAGGCCCTACCAAATCAGCATCTTGAAATCAATTATAACTATTAATTTCCGCTGAGGTTTAATTTCATTCTGCATTTGACCAAACATTAAAATTAATCAATAAACACATTCGTTATACGTGTGAACATAGTAGTTAGCAGTACCATCATCATCTAAGATTTTTTTCTAATGATGGCCAACAAACTTTTGAGGCACCTGTGTTAAGTAAGTTTAGGCTGTAATTAATGAAGGCTTTTTTTTTAAATATATACATGTATAGTATGTTTTTGTTAGAACATCAGAAGAGGTGTTGCAACACAAGTGAAACTAGAAAAGATGACGGATGGATGGATGGATGGATGGATGAATGGATGGATGATAGACAAAGACATTCTATATGATAGTTGTCCACAACATTGAGGATTATCTTAATATTCATCTTTTTTCCTAGACTTTCTTTGTCTCTTAGTCATTACTATCAAATACTCCTTCCAAGAAAATATTAATCTATAACACCATGCCATATAGTTTTATACCCAAAAGCCATTGATATTTGGGAGAAGTAATATCCTTGTCTCCTCTACATAGATGTATAGATAAAAGATCATTTTCTCCATGTCAGCATTATGCTGTGCTCACAAGTTGTAACTAATTTGCTTGGCAATTTGTCAAATTTCTGTAGCGCCTCTCACCATTCTTAGCTTTTAGGACAAAATGTTTGCATAAATCAGTAATTATCAACTGGTCAATTTCTCTTTCTCAAGCTGTACTTTTTCTGAGATATACTCCAATTATGATTTCACATCAGTACCTATAGCATGCAATGTGACCTACTATGACTGATTCAGTATGTATTCCTGTGGAATGTTCTCAAAATCACTTTATTTGTTCTAAAATTGTATTGATGACTGGAATCTAGACTTCAACAAATTTTGTTTCCTTCATCCACAAACCATGAAATTTTACATTAAGTAAAGCAAGCTGTACTATTTAAAAGTTTACGTGGCATTAAAAATAATGAGCTTTTCTATGCCATCTTAATACATATGCAATATAAAATATTGCTTATATTAAATATCCTCTAGTTCTGCCTCCATCCATTTTCCCTATTCCCCTAAATAGTTTCTCTATTCTGCTTTCATGTCATACATATACAAATTCTGTACGTGATCAATTACATGTAGTTTTTAATTTCCATTTATTGCATTTGGTATAATAATTTCTATTTCCATAAATTTTTCTAAAAGAGATACAATTATATTATTCACTCTGGAAAGTATAATTATTTTTTTAAATTTTATTCCAAGAAATGATATGCCCTATTCTGTCTGACATGGACTAGCTAATTAGCTCACACTTGACTTTCTTGGTGCTGATAATTGAACATGACTGGTTGCATGTAAGTGAGGAAGCCCTTTTCTACAACAGCTTTTCATATGGACTAAAATAAGCCTTGTAATTTTGTACAACATGTAGCAAGCAGGCTATTTCAAGTTAATAGATAACCTACTTTATTGAGAAGTTAAATTAGTAATACTCTCATGAAAAGCAATGGAAAACCTGGAAGGAACATAAATAGCATGCTGAAGAGCAAAGCCATTGGTATTTCAGTAAAGCCAACATCCAGTTCTAAAATTCAGAACTGCTCCTTAACCTGAGTAGGAACTGCATGATTACTTGACTCTCTCTAAGTCTACATTTAAAAAAAGAGAAGGAATAAAAGGAGGAAAGAAAAAGAAAGAAAGGAAAGAAGGAAGCAAGAGAGAGGATGAAAGAAAAACGGGAGAAAGGAAGGAAGGAAGGAAGGAAGGGAGGGAGGGAGGGAGGGAGGAAGGAAGGAAGACAGATAAAAGAAAAAAAAGAAAAGAAAGTAGAAAGGAAAGAAATAATCAAAATCAGAGCTGAAATTAATGAAATAGAATCTTAAAATATAAATCAAATGCAATCTTTTAAAAATGACATGAATGACAAATCTCCAGCCAACTAATCCCAAAGAAAGATAATAGATTCAAACCAATAAAATTTGAGATGAGAAACGAAACTTAAATCTCACTTAGAAGGGGAGATAAAATGTCATAAAAGGTAGATGAAGGGGGAGAACTGGGAGGGAGGGGAGATGGTGAGGGGAATGGGGATTTAGGATCAGGTGTGGTGAGAAGAGATGAATATATGGTCACAGAAATGAATGGAAATCTGTAACTGAAGGGGATGAGGAGGTGAGGGGCATCTCCCAGTTTAGACAGAGACCCTGCATAAGGGAGGTACCCCAAAATCAATGGGGGTGACCTTAGCTGTAATTCACTACATTGGGGCTATGGAACATGAAGACGCACCTCCTATAACCAGGCAAGAACCCCAGTGGAGCGATAGAGACCCCCACAAAACATTCCGGTCAGAATTTATCTTGTCTACAAGAAATGCAGGTATGAGGGATAGAGCAGAGACTAAGAGAATGGTCAACCAAACCTGCTCAACTTGAGACCCATCCCATGGGCAAGCACTAATCCGAAACACTATTAAAGATAGTGCTATACTTGTAAACAGGAGCATGCTGTCCTCTGAGAGGATCCAACCAGCAGGTGACTCAGACAGATACAGACACCCACAGCCAAACAGTGGATGGAGCTTGGGAACTCTTATGGAAAAATAAGAGGAAGGTTTGTGGGCCCTGAAGTGGATAGGAACTCCTCAGGAAAACCAACAGAGTCAACTAATAACCTGGGTGCTTAGGGCTCTCAGAGTCTAAATCACCAACCAAAGATCATATATGGGATGGACCTAGTCCTCCTTACACATATGTAGCAGATGTATAACTTGGTTTTCATGTGGATTCTGAATAATTAGAATGGAGGCTATCCCAAAAGATGTTGCTTGTAAGTGAGATATGTTCTAGCTGAGCCTTGTCTGACCTCAATGGGAGAGAAATCATCTAGTCTCCCAGAGACTTGAATTGTGGGAGACCCAGGGGGCCTCAACTACTCATAGGAAAAGGGGAGGGAGTATGAGAAAAGGATTTTGGGAGGGGTGGCCAGGAAGGAGGTAGTGAGCACATCTAAAGTGTATAAATAAAAAAAATATTAAAAGTTTTAAAAAATAGAGATGAAATGAGACAAATTATAACAGACACTGAGGAATTTCTGAGATTCAGGAGGTCATACTTTAAAAGTCTTGCAAAATAGTAATTATATAAAAGAATATTAATTTCTAGATTCTAGCTTTAACAAAAGTTGTCATGATGAAGCAAATTATTTAAATAGAACAATAATATACACCCAGATAGAAGTAATTTAAAACCAACCAAAAAAAGGAAAATGTTCAGTTCTCAATATTCAGTTCAGATTTTTGTCAGACCTTCAAAGAAGAGTTAGCACCAATATGCCTCAAGGTATTCCATAAAAGACAAAAGTATAGAATAATTCCAAATTCTTTTTTATGAAGCCAATATTGCTCCAATAAGAACACTAGACAAATACCTGGCAAACAAAAGAAAACTCTAGCCAGCCTCTCCAATGAAGTTAGAAGCAAATGTTCACAATAAAATTCTCTCAAACTAAATTCAAGAACATATGAAAAAGATTGCATGTGATGAACAAGTCATTTCATCCATGTGATGAAAGGATAGGTCATTATGCATAAATCAGTAAATACAATCAACCACATAAGTAGACTCAAAGACAAATGGTATATTATTATCTTATTAGATTCAAAAAAAGGTGTTATAGCAGTCCTAGAGACTCTAGGCATACAGAGGACATATCTGGCCATCTATTGATGGATCAAGCCAATATATATCAAACCCACAGCCAACATATTACTAAATGAAAACAAACGCAAAAGCTTTCTAGTAAAATCATGAACAAGATAAGGATGTCCCACTCTCACTCCAGCTCAATGTACTGCTTGAGATAATCTATAAAACAATAAGACAAGTGGAGGAGATGAAGGGAATTCAAATAGTAGAATAAAGAGTCATAATCAAAACAATTTTATTTGCCTTCCCGAAGGAAATACTTCATTGGGAGCAAACTTTGATAATAACTTCACTTCCTGTTCTCTCTCTCTTTCTCTCTCTCTCTCTCTCTCTCTCTCTCTCTCACACACACACACACACACACACACACACTCACACACACATAAACATACACACATACACACATACATGCATGCTCTGTGTGTGTTTCATGTATTTCATACTTTATATTAAAAGTCTGATACTTTAGCTTCCTGCTTTTTTTGATCATGCATGTACAAGCTGTCATTCCTCTGTTTTGTCACAATAGATTCTTTGCCACTAGAGAGATATCTGGTACCAAAGTTGAATTAGGAGCAGATAAACCATATAAACAGTACCATAACCCATAAAGAAATAGCAGCAGTCATTAAAAGTCTCTCCCCACAAAAAAAAAGGACCAGAGGGTTTTAGTGAATAATTCTATTAGACATTTGAAAACCTAATACCAATTCTCTTCAAACTATTCTACAAAATAGAAACAGAAGGAACACTACCCAATTCATTTTATGAAGCCACAAATATTCTCATACCTAAACCACACAAAGACCCAACTAAGAAAGAGAACTTTCGGACCAATCTCCTTTAGGAATATCGATGGAAAAACCTTCAATAAAATTCATACAAAATGAACCCAAGAACACATCAAAACAATCATCAATTATGATCAAGTAGGCTTTACCCAGGAATACAGCATGGTTCAATATATGGAAATCCATCAATGTAATTCACTATATAAACAAACTCAACAGAAAGCACATGATCATCTCACCAGATGCTGAGAAAGCATTTGAAAAAATTCAACACCCCTTCAAGGTAAAAGTCTTGGAAAAATCATGAATTCAGGGCCCATACCTAAACATAGTAAAAGCAATATAAATCAAACTAGCAGCCAACATCAAACTTAATGTAGAGAAATTTGAAGCAATTTCACTAAAATCAGGGACTAGACGAGGCTGCTCACTCTCTCCCTACCTATTCAATTTAGTACTTGAAGTCCTAGCCACAGCAATTATACAACAAAGGAGTTCAAAGAGATACAAATAGGAAAGGAAGGATTCAAAATATCACTCTTTGAAGATGATATGATAGTATACTTAACTGACTCCAAAACTTCCACCAGAGAACTCCTAAACCTGATAAACAACTTAAGCAAAGTGGCTGCATATAAAATTAATTAAAACAGTAGCCTTCCTCTACTCAAAGGATAAATAGGCTGAAAAAGAAATTAGGGAAATGACTCCCTTCACAGTAATCACAAATAATATAAAACACCTTGGTCTGAATCTAACCAAAAAAGTGAAAGATCTGTATGACAGGAACTTCAAGTTTCTGAAGAAAGAAATTGAAGATCTCAGAAGATGGAAAGATCTCCCATGCTCATGGATTGGCAGGATTAATATTGTAAAAATGGCCGTCTTGCCAAAAGCAATCTACAGATTCAATGCAATTCCAATCAAAATTCGAACTCAATTCTTCATAAAGATAGAAAGAGTAATTTGCAAATTTACTTGGAATAAGAAAAAAGTAGCAAATACTATTCTCAACAATAAAAGAACTTCTGGGGGAATCACCATCCCTGACCTCAAGCTATACTAGAGAACAATAGTAATAAAAACTACATGGTATTGATACAGAGACAGGCAAGAAGATCAATGGAATAGAATTGAAGACCCAGAAATGACATCTATGGTCACTGGATCTTTGACAAAGGATCTAAAACTCTCCAGTGGCAAAAAGACAGCATCTTCGACAAATGGTGCTGGTTCAACTGGAAGTCAGCATGTAGAAGAATGCAAATCAATCCATTCTTATCTCCTTGTACAAAATTTAAGTCCAAGTGGATCAAGGAGATCCACATAAAACCACATATACTGAAAATATTAGAAGAAAAAGTGGGGCAGACCCTCGAATACTTGGGTACAGGGGAAACATTCCTCAAGAGAACACCAATGGCTTATGCTCTAAGATCAAGAATTGACAAATGGGACCTCTTAATTACAAAATTTCTGTAAAGAAATGAACACTGTCACTAGGACAAAATGGCAACCAACTGATTGGGAAAAGATCTTTATAAATCCTACATCTTATAGAGGGCTAATATCCAATATGCACAAAGAACACAAGAAATTAGACTCCAGACAAGCAAATAACCATATTAAAAAATGGGGTTCAGTGCTAAACAAAGAATTCTCAACTGAGTAATCTCAAATGGCCCAGAAGCACCTTAAGAAATATTCAACATCCTTAGTCATCAGGGAAAATCAAATCAAAACAACCTGAGATTCCTCCTCAGACAAGTCTGAATGGCTAAGATAAAAAATTCAGGTGATAGTAGATGCTGGCAAGGATGTGGAGAAAGAAAAACACTTCCCATTACTGATGGGATTGCAAACTGATAAAACCACTCTGGAAATCTGCGAGGTGGTTCCTCAGAAAATTGAACATAGTATTACCTGAGGACCCAGCTATACCACTCCTGGGTATATACCCAGAAGATGCTCCAACATATAATAAGGACATATGCTCCACTATTTTGATAGCAGCCTTATTTATAATAGCCAGAAGCTGGAAAGAACTGAGATGTCCTTTAATAGAGGAATGGATACAGAAAATATACATTTACACATGGAGTATTACTCAGATATTAAAAACAGTTAATTCATAAAATTCATAGGCAAATGGATGGAACTAGAAAATATCATCCTGAATGAGGTAACCCAATCCCAAAAGAACACACATGGTATATATTCACTGATAAGTGGATATTAGGCTAAACTCACAGACCACATGAAGCTCTTGAAGAAGGAAGACCAAATTGTGGGTGCTTTGATCCTTTTATAAGGAGTAACAAAATACTCATGGGAGCAAATATGGAGACAATGTGTGGAGAAGAGACTGTAGGAGGGGCTGTCCAGAGACACTCCCACCTGAGTATCCATCCCATGTGCAGTCATCAAAGCCAGAAGCAGTTGTGAATACCAGGAAATGCTTGCTGACAGGAGCCTGATATAGCTGTCTCCTGAGAGGCTCTGCCAGAGTCTGGCATATACAGAGGCAGATGCTCATAGCCAACCATGGAACTGATCAAGGGGTTCCCAATGGAGGAGTTACAGAGAAGACTGAAGGAGCTCAAGGAGTTTGTGGCTTCATAGAGAGAACAATATCAACCAGCCAGAGTTCCCAGGGTCTAAACCACCAGCATGGGAGCACATTATGCCCACATGTAGGACTACTTACTGCTCATCAAGAAAAAAGAGCGAGTCACAAAATGAAACCAATATCTATAACCACTATCAGGGCCAAGAACCTGTGGTGAGAGGCATTATGGGCTTTAGGGAAGTACCTACTCCTATTATTGTGGTGTGATATTCTACTAAACAGACTACTTAAAAGCTCTCAATATACCTCTTGATTACTGCATTCCTCAAACATTAGCAGAGAATATTTTATTTGTACATGAAAATTAGAACAAAGATTTAAAGCTGGTCAAGGTACAGAGAATAAGTGGCTCTAGGGTGCTTAGCTATAAATGAGACAACTATATCAAATCCTCCTCCAAAAGCTAAGTGATCTTATTGAAAGAAACAGCAAAAAGACCATAAAAGCCATAGAACTGGATGACTGTGAAGAAACTGTTTTCTAGACTCAATAGGGTAGTTGCATGTATAAACTCATGTTGATTGTAATAGCGTGCCCAATACCTAAGCAAGTTCAAGAGAGACAAAATTTCAGCACTGAGCTGCAAGATAGGCATGAATTCTGACCCTTAGTTGAGGAGCTATTGGTAATTGGTACCCATGGAGAGAAGAAAAGTGGGTTTTCTTTATGGGTGTGGCACCTGGTAGGTCTAACATACTCCAATGGTTGTTCACACATGGAAGAGTATATAGACAATGCTACTGCCCTTGATGTGTTTATTTAAAAATGAATGAATTAACAAAGTTGAGTATTTATGAAATGGAGTGGATTTGTGAAAAGATGTGGGACTGAGATGATTATCATTAAATACATCTATGTAACTCTGAAAGCCCTAATAAATCATTTAAAAATAAAAGACTGAAAAAAATGAAGGTTTTTAGTAGAGAATTTTATATCTTAATTTGTCTATATTACAGTTTGGCATGCCACTACATTACTTATAATATCATTATCAGCAGATACGTTCACAATTATCTAGAAAGATAAATACAACTTCGATCAGACTAAAAAAGTATATATATATATATATATATATATATATATATATATATATATATATGTATATATATATACCCACCCACAGGAAAAATAGACAGAGAAACATGATCTTGGAGATAATAAAATGAATTAATACATTTCTTCTTTGCTTCCTTTCCTTTTCAATTTGTTTTTGTCTTTAGGAGCTTTCATCAGAATCTTTAGATAGCAACTGAACATATATATGTGCTCTGATGGCACCTGTTTAAATTAAAGATTTACTGCACTATCTCCAATAATGCATAAAAACTCAGCATGAGTTTATTAAATGATTTATAAGAACCCAAGATTATATAATTGTTCTTTGAGAAACTTTTAAGTATTTACTTTTGTCCTTTTTGTGGAGTAAGAAGTGAAGGTGATCAATGATCCCTCTGTGATGCAGGGAAGAAGAGGCTCCAGATTGTACTTGAGGGAAGTTAGAAGTGATGTTTCTGCATTCTGAAATGAGGACAGAAAGGCACATTGGTAACTTTTTTTTTTGATTAAGAAAATAAAGTATGAATAGCAAAAGGGCTATAATCTAATAGAAATAAAGTGGGGGCAACTTTGTAAGACTTGTTTGTTCTTTTCTAAGATTATTTTTCAAATTATTTGTGTATGTGTGTGTCTCTGTGTGGATATATTCTAATGCATGCAGGTAGACAGAAAAACCAGAATAGTGTCATGGCTCCTGGCACCTGAGTTTCAAGTGCATGTGGAATGGCTGACCCCAGTGCTAAGAACTGAACTCGTGTCCTCGGCAAAGGCAGTAAAAACTATTATCCACTGAGCCATCTCTTTCAGTCTCATGTTGTAACATTATCTTCTTGGTGTGGTTCAGAGCACCTTCCAAATAATGTTCTAAAGGAGTACAGGTAAGAAAACATTCGAAGAGACCATTCTCCTACAGCTTTCTCATTCTAAAATACTCACTGATGCAAGATAGGACATTTACCAATACCACTTCCCTTGTAAGTGAAATCATAATGCACCTTTCCCAACCATCTATTTACATACACCCTACCATCCCCACCAACTGAAGTGACTTAACCTCTATCCTGGGTTCCTGCTAGTAATGGATTAGATTTAATGAACATTATAATAGATTTTCAGATAGAGAACCAATAAGCCATTCAGTATCTCAGTCAAGGAATATAAACTGAATGTCTGCAAGTATTCATCACTGTTATAATCCTGGGTTACCATGCCACAAAAACTTCCAAGAATTGCAATGCCCTTCTCTGATTACCTCACATCTGACCTAAATAATAATACTAAAAATCATCAAGGCTAGGAATAAAATTTAAAATGAAATACTATTAAAAATAATGTGGCTTAAATTAGGCAAAAAGTATAACAAGTAAGTTATATTGTTGGAAGATTTTATCTAATCTCTTCAGGCTAGGAAAGGTTGAAGAATGATTTAGATTGTACTTTTAGAGGCAATAGAACATGATGGTGAATGTATGGTGGAAAAAATTCCAAAGAGACAGAGCTAGAAAGAAAAATAAACATTACAGAAATGGGAATGATCTTACTGTGCATTATAAATATTTTGTCCACTAGAAATATAATATAAGATACATGTATAGTTTTTAGTTCACAGGTGTTATAGTCATTACGTGTTGAGTTCATGTTTCAGACAAGTCCTGCACTGCTCAGACTGGCCTTAACTTGTGTTCTGGTAATCAGACCCCTCCCATGACTCTCCCAAGAAGCTGAACCTATAGGCTTGTACCATATTCCCAGCTGTAGTAGCCACATATAAAAAGTAAAACTAAACTAACCAATTATATAAGTTTTATTATATTTTATTTAATCTACTTTAACCAAAGATTTCATCTTTATATAGTCAATCAAAAAATAAGATATTTTGTAGTAATGTGTAGAATAGGATTTTTAAAAAGAAATGAATCTGGATTAAAATGTTTAAATTTAGCAATCATTTATCAAGAAAGACATAGTCACTAATCTTTCATATATCATTATTACTAGGTATCATACTGGACAGTGCATCTCCAGAAACTGAAAGAAGGAGTCTGTACGAAAAGCCCTAGAAATGCCTTTATACAACACCTGAGCAAGAGCACTATCAATGGCCATGTTAACATGGAGGGGGTATACTTGTCCCACCTCCAGACAATTAACTACAAACAACAAATGACTGCTGGGAATATGAGCCCTTTTATTGTTTGTTCAATGTAGTGTAGTCCATGAAATAATTAACAAACACACACACACACACACACACACACACAATGAAGTGTTTGTGTATGTATACAATAAATATATGTACAAAAATAATAGTAAAAGAAAAGAGACTATGAGGTTATCAACTTGACCATGGCAGAACATGGGAAGGCTTGGAAGGAGCACACATGGGAGGTGCTGGATAGGAAAAGGGGATAGGGAAAAGAAAATATTGTAATTTTATTTCAGTTAAAAATACACTGTTAAAAATATAAAATGCCTCAAGGTGACATTGGAGATAAAGATAGAACATAGATAAACAAGGCTTCCCAGACAAAGATCAAAGATTTGGACTCTATTGAATCACAATAGGATATTATTAGATGGCTTAAGCAGAAGATTGACATGTTATGATCACTGCTTCAGAGACACTCACCCAGTAAAGTGTAGAGGCAGTGCTCTGTAGAGGAAGTAGTGAGTCAGGCAATTGTTGAAGTCCTCCTGTGACACATCTGTGGTTCACACAGGCTTATGCAATTGAATGCCACCAGAAAATTGTGTGCAACCATTTTAAATTCTACGAGAAGAATGAATGTGGGTTACATGTAAGGAGACAAGTAAATAATGATATGTAAGTATGTAATGTTCTTCTGGAATAAAAAAGAGGCTGTTATGCGCTAACATATACTATAAGAGGACTTAATTCTCTTTTCAAGGGCAGATATTAAAAAAAACACCCATTAACTTGTGTGAAGTTTGATAATAGAAAATAGAGAGACATTTGTATTATAAAAATGGAACTAGGACTTGTGAGGTACCTTGCACTTGTGTGCAATTATTATTTGAAAGAGACACCTCTTTAGGAAAGGATAACTGAAGATCACAAGCAAAGGGGCAAAAATGAAGAAGAGGTTGACAGAGCAGGAGAAAAAGATGAGTTCATCCATATAGTGTAGAAAGCTATTCTACAGACATGACACTGTCCTTGCCTTCTTGAACTCTTCATAGTTGTGTTTATTCATCAGGGACCAGCACATGATTGGCACCATTAACCTTGATTCTGGAAGTAAGGAGGAGAGGATCATGAGCCCGTTGATGATATATGTAGGCATTTAACTGTGGTTAGTGGGAGCAGCTCATAACTCCTGCCCCTGAACATATAAGAGGTTAACAGTGTCTTGAAGACATTCATTTCATCGGGAGTATAGTCTCCAGTAAGTTATCAACGTTCTTGCTAGCAGTCCTAATTAAGCTCCTTGTTTCACCAAGCTAGACTTGGTTGAAACCAATTCGTTCATCTGTCATTGGTGACTAATTTAAACCTAACACTCTTATTCAATGTCTCAGGATAATTTCATACACTATGTTAAATTTGTAAGAGATAAATCAGAAAAATTCAAGACAGTTTTCATAGACAACTGTGACAACCTTGACTAAAGGACCCAAAAGAGATTGAATGTGAGTTAGTGGGGGGAGAGAATGGAGAATATTTTCAGTGACTCTATACACATGATACAAAAGGCTTGAGGTATAGCATAATACTAAAGTTTTTGCCTAGCATGTTGGGTATGTGTTCTCAAGTTCAACCTAGCATCCATAGCAAATAAAATAAAAGATTAAGTTGGTGGCTAACTGGGCAAAAATCTTGCTGTGTATAAGCATAAAAATCTAAGTTCAAGTCCTCATAACCTAAGTAAAATGATGTGCACGATGCATGCTCCTATAATCCCATTGCTGGGAAACTGAGGGCTGGGAGGAGCCTCAGGCTTTCTGGACAGTTCATCTAGTAAACCATGTGATCTTTAGATTCAGTGTCACAAATTCAGTGGGAACTGACAGAGGAAGACATATAGGCTGCTGAACTCTGGTTTCTATATGCATAGAGATGTGGAAAAATATCTACATGGTCACCAGTGAAGACATACAAGCACCCCACATATGTGTGTGTGTGTGTGTGTGTGTGTGTGTGTGTGTGTATGTGTTATGTGTGTGTATCAACACATAGAGCAAATTTGGAAAATGTAATAATTTCTTTAAAATGAAAAGCATTAAAGTTCTTTTTTTTTTTTTTTTTTTTTGGTTTTTCGAGACAGGGTTTCTCTGTGTAGCTCTGGCTGTCATGGAACTCACTCTGTAGACCAGGCTGGCCTCGAACTCAGAAATCCACCTGTCTTTGCCTCCCAAGTACTGGGATTAAAGGCATGTACCACCACCGCCCGGCTAAAGTTCATTTTTTATCCAAGTAGATAATCCATTGTCCAAGAACTTAAGATTCAAAACAATAGGACCTTAATTATTTTTTAAAAAAAAGCAAATTGAGGAAATATTGAAGACTAATCCACATGAGTCAGCTTTGTAAAGATTCAGTTTATGATGAAGGCAAGACACAAATTCAGTTAGTCCCAATACCAGTTGCCAGACTCTCATACTTATTATCATGTACGTTCTATAAATCTTGTGACAGAAGAAAGATGAACTTTTGGAAAGCAAACATTTTGTTCAGTGCTATCAAATAAAGATTTTGGCAGGGTAAGTACGAGGTGTGGACAGGAGCAAAAATCTTGATGAAGATGCATTATCAACAAGCAACAACTGCATTAAAACCAAAATAAACTTCAGTTATACAGGAATAAGGAGCAAAGATGACTTGGGGTACACAAATGCTTGTATATGAGGAAATGTGTTCTGCCCTGCTTGTGTGACCTTGATATTCACAGGCTGTTTAATTGAATGCTCACTGCCATTGCCTCTCAAAAGCATTCTGGGTCTGTGCTTTTTTTTTCTCACACCTCAATGACTAATGATGGTTTGGGGCTGTCACTTGGCAGCACTGCCCCTGAAACTTTTCAGGATTTATCTTTTTTTTAAATATATAAAACTATAAGCAACCTTCAGGTGCAATTGCTAGAAATTTTTCTATATTAAACATATCACTTCCTTTAATTGAAGTACTGGGATAAAAATCAATGTAAAAAACATAAGTTTAAAAGAAAAGACAATAAGCTTAGATTTAGACAATGTGATTCATTATGAAAGAAAGAGATCTAATTTGCTGTGTGGAGAGATCCCTGGAGATCTGATATGGCACTTTCAAGAACTGTGGGAATTCTCTTTGGAGCCTGAGCAGTGGATGTTAACTCACCAATTTTTTCCACATGATGTGAAGGATTATGTCCAGCCAGATATCCACACGGGATAGATGGGATTGTAAGACATAATGATGAATGCTGAGTTATAGCCATTTAACTCTTTACATTAAATGAGGACACACTTAAAAATCTCTAAGTGGTAGAAAATATGTCTGTGTGATTATGCAAGGACTCTAGACACTCTACAAGTGAATGGTTCAAAAACTCACTGTTAAATGGTGATCAGGGCTTCATTAAGATTAAGACACATATTATAGCAAAGCTATAACATGGGCAAAGCTTCAAGGTAGCCTCTCAGAGAGAGAATATAATGACTAAGAGGGGCCTTTTCTCTATGGTACCATGCTATATCTGTAATATCTGATTTTCTTACAGGTCACATTGCTTTATGTTTTAGAAGCCTGAGGTATGGAAGATGATGGTGGTTGTAACAAGGTAGGAATAGGTATAATTTGCATAATACAAGAGAAAAGACTATTGGTTTATTAATTATTTGTGTGTGCATATGTGGGTTTATGTGTACAGGTGTCCCAGGAGGCCAAAGAAGAGCATCAGATCAGATACTGGAGTTATAGGCATCTATGCTACCCAAGTGGTTACTGAGCATTGAGCTCTGACACTCTACAAAAGTAGCATCTGCTTTTAATCACTAAGCCACATCACAGTATTGATTTGGTTTGAATAAGAATGTCCCTCATGGGCTGGAGAGATGGCTCAAGAGCACGGGCTGCTCTTCCAAAGGTCATGAGTTCAATTCTTAGCAACCATATGGTAGCTTACAACTATGTGTAATTGGATCTGATGCCCTCTTCTAATGTGTCAAGGACAGTGTGCTCATATACATAAAATAAATAAATAGATCCTAAAAAAAATCTTAAAAAACATACAACCCTTTTGGAATGATAATATATATTCTTTGCCATTGTGAGTTGAAAATATGTGATCTGCTTTTTGATTTTGATTTTTCAGGGGATTACAATTCAGAGATTTTCATATGTCTCAGAGATTTTGAATTTCAGACTTTTAAACAGTGTTGAGACCATGGTATATTATAGTGACTACTAAAGTTGAACAGAATGCATTTTTGCATTATGATGTAGCTCCAAGCTTTTGGGGTGAAGGGAGAGGAATGTGGAGATTTAAATAAGAATGTTTCTATTTGTTCATATGTTTGTATACTTAGTCTTCAGGGAGTAGAATTACTTAAGAAGGATTAGATTAGGAAGTGTGACATTGTGGGAATAGGTCTGACCTTCTTGGAGAAAGCATATCACTAGGGATGAGTATCAAGGTTTTAAAAGTCCGTTCCGTGTCCAGTTCTTTTTCTCCACCTTGGCCTGTGGATCAGGATGTACCTCTGATTTTCTGCACCAGCACCATGCGAGCTACTGTGAACCCACCATAATGATAATGGAAAAAAATCCTCTGAAATGTAAAAGGACCCCAATTAAATATGAAAGAAGTTGCCTTGGTTATAGTGTTTATTCATAGCAATAGAATACTGACTAAGAGGAGTAATAAATTATTCTGTGTCATGTTTTAGAGATTTAAAAATGTGAACCATGAGCAAATGTTTTTCACTCAATGAAAAAAAAGCCTAAAATATATTCCTTCATCTCTCTATCATTTATTAACTGTATATTATTTCCTGTATTGTTTGCTTTAATTTCTTATTACAGTTCTGTAATTTGCAGCCTCCTTTGCCTCAATCTTAATCTTCTTGCATTAAATTGTGTGACAGAACTTAAGCAGGTCCATGTGGCAATTAAGGATTAAAGAATGCTCCAAATCTTCATTTGTTCTAGTTGATTGATCCTACACATTAGTAATAAGTTTGGGTAAAGACAATGTAATGTTTTTGCATCCTGAAAAACCATTTTAAGTATATTTTCCTTATTATTATCATCATCACTATTATTAGTGCTTGAGGGGATACACGTGTCTCAGTAATATTGTTTCTCATCTTCCAGCTTAACATGAGTTTCACGAAGTCAGATTTATGTGTCAAGTGCGTTGTACCAGATGAACCATGTTACCAGTCCTCACAAACTGTGTATAATGCTTAACTTTGTAAAATACTTAAAGCCTTATTAGTTCTTCTTCTTATGGGAATAGGAACACTATACATTTTTTAGATGTCCCCAATTTTTTATATCTAAGAACTATATTTAGTTTAAGTTGTCAATTTCCAGTTCATTAACCAGTTCCTGTTACAGTTTTTAAAAATCAGCAATAATATTCCATTTGAAAGTCCAGAATATATCTTTGAAGAGAGTCAATATTTCAAACACTACAAGCTGAATGTCAGTCCTCAGAGTCTGTTTCTTGTTTATTCATTTGGTGACCAAGTATTTACAACTAGATAGTTATGGACTCACAACAGACAGAATTCTGAAGACATAGCAATTAATAACAATTTTATGGAGTGTATGGAAGAAAACAGAAACATTCTATCATCACATTTGTGGTAAAAACGTATGTGGAGTATTACTGTATGTAATGCATAAAATAATTTGCTTTGTCAACTGAAAAGATCCCTATGGAGAAAGAAACACCAAAATGGTTTTTAACAATATATGGAAACTTATTTTCTCTGCACGGAACTTATCATGTATAATTTAGAGAATATTACTTTTCCAAACAAGAGAAAGACTGAAAATA
Organism: Grammomys surdaster; assembly: GCF_004785775.1. Lineage (NCBI taxonomy): Eukaryota > Metazoa > Chordata > Mammalia > Rodentia > Muridae > Grammomys > Grammomys surdaster. The sequence goes on along the minus strand of NW_021604619.1, from coordinate 4,577,332 downwards.
TCTTTTAAACAGTTATATGTATATATAGATATAGATTTATAGCTGTAAATACATATACATTTGGGAATACAAGCAAAGAACAAGCCGAGTTGCTAATCTATGCATTTACTATGCTTTATGGCATATAAGACATTTTACAGAAACTGGTAAAAAATATAATTATAAATTATCCTAACTACATACTTTTAATTAACTAACTGCATTGTACCTAAGCCTGTGCTATGTATTTTCTCATGGCTAACTTAAGACAAAAGAAAAAAATCTCAGTATGTCCAGACAATTATAATAAATTCAAATAATCCCTTTAATCATTTAAATATATTCATCGTGATTAATCAATATCAGAGACTTGAAAGAAATTCTTATTCGAGTTAAAGACAACAAAGTCACCTCTCTCTCTGTTTTTCAGCATCTAAAAATGAAAAGAGAAGAAATAACAAAAAACTGAGCTACCTGTTTTAATGCTCACGCATAAGAATGGATACCACCCACCTGCCATTGTAGTCCCTTCTAAATGAAGCCAAGACAATGCTCACTAGTCTTTAATGCTGAGTGCTGCATGAGACAGAGAATCCTTGGCTGGGATCGCAAAACTGGCATAAAAGGCAGACAAATGGGTCACTTCACTGACCTCAGACAGAACTACAAAAGCTAATGTTAGCTCTACAGTGTCCTGTTGGGACCTGACTGGGGGAGATTTCCCAACAAGACGCTTGAGTCAGAGAAAGATGAAATTAGAAAATGATAAAATCCTTAAGTAGCTAATATAAGGGAGAGTAAAATATAACCGATCTCACTCTCATGCCTATGAGACAGGGGAAGGAAGAAATGTGTGGCTGACAGAGAGGAGGATTGTGTTTAAGAAACTTTGTTTTATTTAACTTTATTTTTAAGTATATATGAAAAATCCCTTTTCATTAGTATACTTTACTTAAGTGATTAAATGTGTACTGCTATGACTTTCCTACCACCAAACCTCAGAGAAACTCAGCTAGTTTTGAGGCCCACTAAGAAAAAGAACAGTGGTAATCTATTTCCACCATGCCTGCAACACAGCTGTCTCTCAGAGCCACTGTCCCTACTCAGTCTATTATGTGTGAGAGAGTGAATTTTAATGAAAGAAGAAAGGATTTCACTGATGAGTGAGAGCAGTAATGAGTTCCCAGATGACACAGTGCACTAAGTGCTAAATATAATATCACATTTATAAGTCTTTTCTCCATATTTGTTAAAAAATAAATCACATGTGATAATATGCATATATATAAAGAAAACATATATAGATAGAAAAAGGTAGATAATTAATACACATATATTTACAGAGAGATAGAAGGAAGTATATACAAATCAATAGCATTTACTGAGCATCAAAATGTTCAATAACCAAGATGTTTTTTTATATAACTTCTAGATACACCAAAGATACTTTCATTGGAGAAAGACATTCCTGATCATAGTTAAGTGAAAACAAGTTAGCTAATTTTGGAAGCTGATGCTACAACCAGATGCTGAATCATGTTCTTTTTATCTGAGCAGCTCTGTTTTTCGGTTAGTACTAATTCCTTAAGAGAGTAGCATAAAGGCTCACATAAATTGCTATAAAGCACTGACTGAGATTTGGGTGACTACTCAGAGAAACTGCTCTAAGTAAAATTTTGCACATAGACATATTAAGATGAAAGTAGAATCATAAGATGTAGACATGTGTTTTGTTTCTGGGAATTGCTCTGAAGAACACCTGCCTGAGTTAAGCAAGACGTTTAGCATATTAACCAGTACATTCATTTGTTATCTTCAGAGTATTGATTGGGACATTGAAATGCTAAGAAATTAATTAGGCAAATAATTAAGTAGTATAAAATCAAGTAGTGATGACCATCATTCATTAAGAAAAATATACATGTCCACATTTAGGTATGTAGAAAAGACTCTGTTAATGAGAGGAAAATTTATAAATGACAAAAGAATTATTGAGTGCCAAATTCCTGTCTATATTTTATTACTTCTTTTTATTCTTTTTTATATGGATTAATGAAAATATTCCTTGCTACCATGTGAATTAAACATCAAGCATTTAGAAGTTGTTTATATAAAAGATGAGCTGGAATGCACAGCTTACACTTAATTACATTTCTGAAGGTTTGAACATTCTAAGATTATCCTGTTTATTAAGGTGCCTTAATTACAAATTCCTTACGTATGAAATGAATCAGATTCTATTGTGAACATTGGCCAAAGCTGTATTTTATTCAAAAGATTTGAAGCAGTGACATTCAGGGAATTTTTATGGGGACCACTTTCACATTCAATAATATCATATTATTTTCTTTCCAAATACCTTATCTAATCACATCTATAATGAAGCTGTAGACAAATTCTGTATGGCACTTTCTTCTTTAAGGAAAATTGTGGGCAAAAACGTGTCACATATGATCAGCATTATTTGGCTTTCACTTCATTATGTGACTATATAATACACACATTTATAGAGTGCTTTATGTGCAGATACCTGGGGTCATTTTCATTCATGGCTATTTCACAGACCAGCCATCTCTAAATCCTTGGGGTCTTTCAAACTCAAGTATGAAGTGTTCATTCACACTTCCATCATTTCACACCTAGTAGCATATGCCATATGCTAGTCACCTAGTGAAAAAAATTGCATGACACTATAAAATCCCAATGTAGTCAGCTCTGGGCAACTCTGAGGAGAAGCTAATCTGAGCTGCTAGCTTCACTGGGGAACAAGGGAAAATGTGGCAGTGAGCCAACTCAGTTCCTACACTTTCAACCGAAAGAAATGCCACTGGAGATTTATGACAGATGAGAAGTGGAATCCTTGCCACAGCCACATTCTTCCTCAGTGTGGTTCGAGTTGGGGAATTGCCATTAGTATATATTTCTTTGGAAAAATTTACACTCCTTTCCTAGAATAGTGGAGTTCTTCCGTAGGATGTATCCTTTTGTTAAGCAGAAAACTTTGGCAATAAAGACAGGTGGAAGAGCAAGTGTGTTACATTGTGAAGACACCCAGGTGTGCAACTCCCATAGGCATTTGATGCATCAAGAAGTAGACTCAAATATCTTCACTGATTTGTTACATAACCATGTTTTAAGAACACAGTTCTTTTAAATGAGTGGTTCCTATCCTTCCTAGGATTCGATCCAGAATATTCTGTAACATTGCACAAAACCTCTTAAGAGACATGTGTTTATATAATCATAATTTTATAATACTGACTCATTTCAAGAGGGGTTAAGGAATATCACAACCTTTTCTAATTCTTGACAAGTTTAGGATATACAAGTACCCAAAGGGAAAAGAAAGGGGTTAACGTCAATAAGAAATTGACCATAAAACAAGTCCCATGAACACAAGTATTTTAAAGTTCCTAAGAAAGTTGACTTTAGTAATATTTTTATTTTCTCCATTCTCAGTTCAAGGTAAGTCATACCAGAAATATGATCCTGGAGACCAGGGAAGAAAGAGACCTAGCTAGAGATATATGGAGGAGCAAGAAATCTTATGTGTCTGTAAGACAGCTTGCAATCACCCCACACCCATATGCACACATTGAGGAGAAGGGACCAGTTTATATAATCATTTTTTTAAACATTTGCTTCATCTCTGAACTAAATGTACTCATGCATACTGAAAAAATTTAAAGTACTTAACTGAAATCTGCTAGAGACTATTCATTTATGACTTTTATTTGGTATTTGCCTACAATTTTCTCTATTTTATGATTCAAAAGTATAGATATAGGTAGAATATTTTGAATAGCAATGTAATTAAGGATTGTAAGACAATACCAGGGACATGCCAGAAGTCACTGTATTAACACAGAGTGGAATTAAGCTTATAAAATTATACTTATGAAAAGCATTTCTCTGTTTTTCATGTATACTAACTACAGTGCAGAAGAAATGATGGTTGTCTTTAAGGTAACATTCTTCCCTACTTTCCTCAATAAAAACACTGCAAATTTCACATTCTTTACTAAAACTGCTTGAAAGTAGAGAGAAAACTACCATCCTGAAAAAGGAAACTCAGGTCTATCACTAAGCAGATACAAGTAAAGTAGAAACAAGCACATGCAAAGAGAAAGGTGTCCCTGGCCCCAGGAGAATAATAGAGAAGTTCCATGGAACAGAGTATTGTGTTTTATGACTGTTTAAACCTATTACTTCATTTGATCTCCTTCATTCTCTTCACACAGAGTTGAAGATGTATTGCCACTGCCTCTGCCTATCCGGGTACACGCCTTTCATGTTAATAGTGATCATCATTTGTCTTCTCCCTTATTTATCTTCAAAAGAACTACTCCTTCATCCCACACAATAATCTTTACATTTTGCAGTAGGAGAGACTAATCCCGCTAATCCCACTAGTCATAGGAAAGCATGTGATGAAACCTGACCATGGAGAGTACACTATAGTCTTGACCAAAGCAATGATTAGGGTAGGACATATAAGCGATGCCAATGAGACCTTCTTCACAATTTTTCACGGCTGGAATACCAGTTTTATGTTTAATATGATCTGGTTATATATCCTCAGGCCATTAATTCCCTGAGAATGTAGTCAAGCAGAAGGAAATGAATTGAGTCATGTGAGAAAGATTTTTGTGTCCCGGCTTTAAAAACAAAACAAAACGTTTTTTCTCTGTTTAAATCGGTCTCTCAGTATGTATATCAATGAATCCATTTTAATGCTCAAATTAGTTTGTATTTATCCTTTGACACATTTAATTACAGTAGTTCTAATACAAAAATTGTTACATGAATGTATGTTATTGTTCAAAAGAGGGATATAAATTTGGATTCAGCTAGAGTAAGGAGACCAACACAACCAAAGTAACTTATCTTTGGAAGTTAACCTCCAATTATAGAAGTAAAGCTTTTGACTGTGTTGTGTAGATAGTGCTAATTTTTTCTGATGGTATTAAGAAAATATTTAAATATCAGTATAGACTGAAAATAGACAAATAGACAGAATGCCTACTGGAATGTGGAATTTTCTGAATAGTTCTTGAAGTCAGAGAGAGCAAAAGAAAGAAAGGGAGATAGCGAGAGCAAGAATACGTCAAGTGGACTGAAATTTATACAACCATATTTTACACAATGAAAACGCCAATTGCATGACTCCAAAGCAAAACAAATAAGGGAGGTAGACACATAAACAAATACCATATTAGATCACCAAAGCCACAGAAAATGGGACAAGATCAACAAAAGACAATTGAGGTACTCACACATCACACAGGCTCTAAATTTAAGGAGGTGTGTCAAACAGTATTATAATTCAGATATGTTGTATCTTAATACAATATTTCAAAATTTAATTAAAACTTCAAGTTCAAGAAAATATCTAAATTCTAAGTAAAGTCTAGTGAAACCCAAACATTCTTTATAAACTTCTTGTCACGAAAAAGAAAGAAAGAAAAAGAAAAAAAAGAAAGAAATGGTAACTCTTATTAAGAATACTGTAACCTAATTCAACCTGGATTTAAGAGAGTGATTAGTAGCCTCACTAATCTGCCCGGGCAGATACACTAAATTACATTGCTAGGAGACAGAAACTACTAAATGAAATTCACATTTAGGATGAGACTCATCAAGCTTGGGCAGGAGTAACTAGACCAGAGAGGAAACAGAGAACAAAAGTCAGCTGAAGTTTCCCAGGCATTATTTTGTCATCTAAATGTCAATTCTGGCTGCTTTTCTATCCCTAAAACAATCTGCACACAAACAGAAAGTTGTTTAGCAAACGATGCTTCTCCAGAATGTAAGTCCTGCCAATAATCTAAGAAACTGATCTGGAGCAAACTGGATACTAGATGGGACAGGTTGATGTTCCCAGTCACCCCCTCCCACAATCTTTCCCTCTTCCACCTCCCCTCTTCTTTGAGCAGATGGGCACCCCTTAGGTATCTCCCCACCCTGACACTTCAAGTCTCTAAGAGGCTAGACTCTTCCTCTCCCACTGAGGCCAAACAAGGCTGCCCAGATAGAAGAATATATTCCATATACAAGAAACAGCTTTTGGTGCAGCCCCCGCTCCAGTTGTTCAGGACCCATATGAAAGTCAATGTGCACAGATGTTACATATGTGTGCAGAGACCTGAGTCTACCCTGTGTATGTTGTTTGGTTGGTAGTTAATCACTGAGAGCCCCAGGTGTCTAGGCTCGTTGATTCTGTTGGTCTTCCTGTGGAAGTCCTATCCACTTAAGGGCTGCAATCCTTATCCTGCCTTCAAGAAATGCAGAGATTGGTGATGGAGCAGAGACCGAGGGGATGGCCAAGCAATTACCAGTCAAATTTGAGACCCATGCCATAGGCAAGCACCAATTCCTGATACTAGTCATGATACTCTGCTATGCTTGTACCCAGGAGCGTGTTGTCCTCTGAAAAGGTCCACCCAGTAGCTGACTCAGACAGAGACTGACGCCCACAGCGAAGCAGTGGATAGAGCTTGCGGAATCTCATGGAATAATAGCAGCCTAATTATTTTTGTAAGGTTAATCTTCCACTCCCAAGTTCTTTTTGTTTCCAATCCACTGCACTCCACATCACAAAACCTAGAATTCAGGACTAGACATCTAAAAGGTTCGTTTTCCTCACCATTCATTGCTGAGCACCATACACATACATTTTCAGTAACTAGAACATATAATTTTTAGTTTAAAAATCATGAATTTTTCAGATGATAAATAACAATAAAAAGACATAGGGGATATTGACCTCAGTGATTTCTTACACAAAAGAGAAAGTTTAAAGCTCTTAAATGCTTAATTTCTTCCAGGAACTATTTTGAGTATTTTATATGTACTTACTGAGAACTGTGGTAATCATTATTTTAAAAATGAAAATGGTGAAATACTAAGTGGTTATTTGTTCTCTATTACAGAACAATTAAAAGATGAGACGTAATACACAGTAGCGAGCATAAAGAGCCCAGGTACATATGTTGTTGCTAGCTTTGCTTGTTCATAGAAGAGCTCACAAAGCCACTGTAAATGGATGAACAAATTCGCTCAATAACCATCCAAGACCACAATAAAGGCACAGCATATGCCTGCACATGGGAAGAGTGGTGTCTGCATCTGGATGAATCCATGATGTTCTATAATTCACATTTCATGGAGGGGTATATTATTTGTACACAGAAGAGCCCAGTCCACAGATACATGGGTAAGCACTGGTCATTTTTACACAATCTCATTTTACTATGTCCATTTTAAGAAGAATATACTTATCATCATTTCCTCTTCTTCCTGCTTTTTACTAAGTTCCACCTCACATCCATACAAGCATAAAATTTCTGTCTTTAGCATATTAAGGGCAATGTTGCCTCTGACCCACCTCTTCTGCTATTTGCTTCAAAAGATGTTCAGCTCTGTGCTGGTTTTACAGACCTTGTTTTCTTGTGACTTGTGAAATCAAAGCTACAACGCATAAGTGCTTTCATTTCAGTACGCTTCCAGCTAAATCCTGCACAGTAAAACAAATTAAGCAGATGGCAGACTTAAAGATTGAGTGGGGGGGGTGGTGTATGAAGAGTTCTTAGGATAAATTAGAATATAGGATGGAATATACTGAAGTGAAATGAATCTGAGGTTGAAGTCACAGAGAATTTTAAACCCTTTAGCTTCCCTGAAGATGCATGAATGATTCAGGGCAGTGACTGAAAGTGCTTTTCCATGACAACTGTGCCTTTGTGATGCTTAATTCCCAAATTAGTTGAAAGCCTTATTGCATAGCTCACACAGGAATGCATGCGACCATCTTTTTCTTCACAGTGAAGTGTGCACTGTCTCATTCATAGGAGGAAAGTATGAAAGACAAGAGATGTATGAGGGTTTTAAATTAGTGATGCCTGTGGAGAGTCCAGATTTAAAAAGAAAGCAATTCCCATCTCCTGAGTGTTATGGCTTCCCACATTCTGCTGCTAAGGAACCTGCATGCACTGTACAAATTTGAGCTCTGTTAAAATGCAAATTTTCCAGAGAGCATTCAGTCTCATGAGTCATTTTCAACTATGAGTAAACGGATCTAGCAGAACATTTCCTTAGGAAGGGAGAAGGCAGGCAGAAGCATAAGACTGTGAGAGACTTGAATTTTAAAAAAGAAAAAGGCTTAAAGATCTAGTTCCTAAGAAGGGAAATTCTAGAGTCAAAACATACTTCATAACATACTTCCTCAGGTCTAGAATTCATCCTACTATCTGAAAGGGCTTCCTTCCAAGAGGTATTGCTAGTTTTATTCCACATAAATAAAGAATTGGCAAAAGGGAAAGTTGAGAAACATAGTTATTAAGTGCCTGATACATGCCATATATATTAGGTCTTCTAACCACTAGTATTTTTCAAGAATCCCTACAATCTATTAGTGGACAATGATATTCAGAAATGTGATTTGACAACTAATAAAATATATAAACATTCTGCAAACGTGGATCTTCTCCATGCTGGTGGTGATGACTCTCTGGCTTCAAATCCTCCTATGGATGCTAAGATTTTAAAGCCATTAAAGAATCCCAGGCATGCTGAATGCTGAAGTGAGAGGAGCAAGAGCTCAAGACCTGCCTATGGTAGAGCCAGTTCATGAGCACCACAGCTACAGCATGCTTTGATGCCCAAAGGGGACAGCATTTTAGAAGCAACAGTAATTAGGAGTGATAGGAAATGATAGGAAGTGGTACTGTCAAAGTTAAAGTTCAGATATGATCATAATAAACTGAACACATGAATGAAATTATCAACGAATACATAAAAAAATTGAGAGAAAAGTATCTGCTAGAAGTGCTTTTGCTTTTATATGTTAGAATCCTGGCATATCGCATCCAGTCTTTCTTCCCTGTTGTTAAAATTTCTTGATATACTGTGAGCTAAAGCAAATAACAATACATACCTAAATTGGTATCTTTTGTGTCTCAGACTTTGGGTAGGGGAAGAAACATTATCTGTGAAGGATAACATACAAAGAAAGATTGTGTAGGCATGCCCAGGAAAATGAAAAGCTACCTTTTAAGTGTTTGTATTACAGGGAAAAGGCTCTAATAATTTAGATTAAGTGCCAAAGTACCTCTAAAAGATTGAAATAAAAGCAAAAAACTTTTAAGAGCTGGGAGGAAAGAGCCATATGAATAGTGACACAGAAGAGACACTATTTCCCTGGGGAAGCTGTAGAGAAACACAGTTTAAAGATCCTTATAACAAAAATATAATTCTTTAGCTTGTATGAGAATGTTTGAAAGGCTAAGTTGAAAAGCACAGAGTAAGCACTTTACATTCAATGATATAAATTATCATATACACTCCTTATAGCACTTGACATCACAGGCTTATCAAATAGGTATCTGGTTACTGTTGTTTGTTTGTTTTCTACAGACAATTTATTCTCAGCATTTACTTTTGGAATACAATTCTACATTCAATATTTCTATTTATTAAAATGTGGAGATTTATGAAATTGGTTTCTTTCTCAGAAGTCATAACTTTCTATCAGATTTATAATTTTAAAGAGGATTGGGGGGAGAAACACTTCTGTGGACAATGCAGTGGTGTCTCTCAGTATTTTGTCTAATTTTCAAAACCTACGCATGGAGCTGTTGGAAGCTTCACACAGAAGGAGCTAGAGTAGGAGGAATGAGAGGTGGGGTACAGTTGTCCAGCCAAAGCGCTGGGATAGACTGTGGGATTAGATTTGGAGAAGTGTAGGGAAAGGTGAAGATCTGAAGTTAGTTTGCAGGCTTTCCTGGATTTACTGGCTTCCTAGGTCCTGGGAATTCCATACTGAACTTCAGGGTAAGATAAAACATGAGCAGGGAAAGGAAGGTTGGAGGAGTAGATCTGTGTGATACACAGGGGATGGAGGTGGAAAGGAAGGAAGGGGAGAGGCAGAAGGGGGCAGCATGTGGTCTGCTACAGAACTGGGGATATTACAAGGTGATTGAACTTTGAAGAATGGAGGAAGAAACGTGGAGATCTCCAGTTAGTCTATCTGATTCCTTGGCTGGAGTGCATTCAAGATATTATAATTACACTTCTAATCTTTCTAAACTGCTCCCAGATACTTTCAATATTCTGGCCCACCCAGATGCCCCCACAAACAAATGTAAAACACAAACAAAAGACCTCCAAGACACACACATAAATGCACAAAAACACAATATCAGAATACTGAATATACAAACAAAAGAAAAATAAGACAAAAATGTGCCCAAACAAAGAAATCTGAGACAAGTGTCTACAAAACTACCATTGAGATTGTCTTAAAGTGTAACTATGGTAAGAAACACAAACAGACCCAGAAAAGCTTAATGGTTTATTTGTCAATAGAAATCTTGTTTAAAATTGAGAGAAGAATGGTATATATAGCTTGATCATGCTAGCCCTTTTAGTCCTGAGAATAATTTTTTCCTGCCCATCATGTTAAAGCTTGTCTTTAACAACATCAACATTTTGATGGCCAAAGTACATGGCTTGAAATTGAAAATGGACCCCCAGAAAGAGTTTTTAATTTAACAGGCTGGCAAGTCAAGGACAGGTAAGACTGTACAGAGCCTTACCAATCTAAGACAGAAGTGCATTGCTTTTGATAATGCATATTCCACTACAGTAAGGAAGGCACTCTTATCAGAACGACCTAAAACAAGCTCAGTCTTGTTTATAAAATAAAAAAGAGGGAGATGTGGAGAGCTTTTGGGGCCGCTTGGCAGGAATCTGACATTGGCCAAGAACAAGGAAATGGGCTTCAGGCAGGAATATGGCATTGGGCCATGACAAGAAAGTAGTTTCTGGCAGGAATCTAAATCTTAGGCTAGAACAAGGAAGTAATTTCAGGCAGGAATCTAAATCTTAGGTTAGAACAAAGAAGTAGGCTTCAGACATGAAAATGATTTTGCCCTAGAACAGGGGAGTAGGCTCTGATATTTTGGTGATCCTGATAAGCCCTTAGAAACAGTGATCATGGGAGTGTTCATGTAATTGGGTCTAATGCCTTGCTTGTTCTTTGACTATTTGTGTTTATTGTCTTGCTTGTTCCTTGACTATTTGAATCTATTGTATTGGTAGTTCCTCAACCTAGAACTGACCTTAATACTTGCATGTAATTAAAATGATATAAATGCACATTGGGAAAAAAACAATGAAAAAAAACTGGGAGAGTGCAATGAGAGTTCTCATATTAATAAAATTGTGATAGAAAATTAATTCTGTTATGAGTACTGAATAACATAATATATCATAAGTTATAGTTATAGCCAAAGTATACTTTAGCTTCCTATGATGTTGGTGTTTCTATAATATAAACATAGAAGAAACAGATGAGGACTGTTTTACTTTACAATAATTCATCAACAAGTTGGAACTTGTTGGGAGGTAGAATTAAAATTAAAATGTTTTAAGCTGGGCAGTGGTGGTGCAAGTCATTTATCACAGTGAAGAAGAGGCAGCGGCAGGTGAATGTCTGTGAGTTTGAGGCCAAGCTAGTCTACACAGTGAGTTTCAGGATGGACAAGACTGTTACACAGAGAAATTCTGTCTCAAAAAAAAAAAAAGGAGAGAAAAGAAGAAAATAAAATAAAAGAAAAGAAAAGAAAAGAAAAGAAAAGAAGTGCTGAGAAAAGAAAAAAGTAGCATCAAAAAGATTTAAGAATCGATTGCTCATTTAAAATTAAATATAATACACATTTTCTTTTTTTTATGAACAGAGGAGAATTTTATGGCAAATGTTTAGAAAATAATTTTTTAAAAAAATCCATAGGAGAGATCAAGGTATAGCAGGCATTTGGAACACCAAACAGATTAAAAAACAAAACAAAACAAAACACAAAGTCACAGATAAAGGAAGGTGTGTCAGAATATCAGCAGAAACTTGTTTTAGACTTTCATACATGAGTACCACAGAATTTCATCATACTCAGCCCTCCCTACTCCTCTTCCCATGTTCCATTTTCTTTTTGTTGTTTTTGTTTTTTAAATTTATCTATTTATTTATTTATTTATTTGTTTGTTTTTTAAATCAAATCGTAATTCTTACTTATTCACAAAGGGGTTATAAACACAAAAAGGCAGGATGTGGGGAAGGGGATGACACTGGAGCACGGGTGTTCAGAGGGAGTACAGATATCTTTCAGAATAGGGTATGGGCTGGGACTTCTGCCCTTAGACCAAGCAGAGAGGAGCAACCCAGAACTCCCTCTGACTGGCGATCTGAATTCTTGCTTAGGCTGAAAGGCTAAGCACTGCAAGGGAATATAAATAAAAGTTAAAAATATCTCTCTGGGTTCCCTGAGGGACAAGCCTGACTGCATAGGGGTTGATGTCAAAAGTATCCCCTCTTCAGGAAAAAGACATTGGGATGGGTATGGCCCATCAATGCCTCACTGGACAACGGCAGGAGGACCGGAGCCATTGCAAGGTCCTATTCAATTATTGGAGGTTAGGCCTCTATCCCTGCTTTCGCAAGATTAGAATTGCCACAGCCCTTCTATACTTAGAGAAGGGAGGAGATGTCAGGGGCAGCCCTGATTACACACTGAAGGTCTAAAATCAGCCATAGACCTAAAATCAGCAATAGGCCTGTCATACATGCATGCTAACACAAAGTCTTGGGTCTCTGTGGAAAAACACTGAAACAGATGGCTATAAGCTATTGTACACAGGCAGCTTTTGTGGAAATTTACCAGCCTGAGTAGTCATAGTACACATTTTCAACAATTAATGTAAGCTATTTAATAAGTGCAGAAGCAATCATACATTGCAAAATAGGTAGGTGATAATTGCAAGGAAAATTACATTTTTACGTTCAAAAATTATTTCAAAGCTAAAAGTTAAAAAGAAATGTTTTGTTTGGGTTTGGTTTGGTTTGTATTTCTCTCTGTATGTGTATGTGTTTGTGGTTCTTTGTTTCATTGTTTTTTTGTTGTTGCTTTCATTGTTTGAGACAGGATTTTTCTGTGTTAGTTCTGGCTGTCATGGAACTCACACATTGTATTCTAGAATCTCCGGCACCTCAGAAATATTCCTGCCTCTGTCCACCTAGTGCTGAGGTTAAAGATGTATACCACTACCACTTTTGTTTGTATACCAATTTTTGTAAAGATGTATACCACTTGACTGGTTTTGTTTGTTTGCCTATTGGCTTGGTTTTGCTTCTTTGCTTTACATTTTTATGAGGTCTTTGCTACAGTAGTGCTTTAGGAATCCAGTAGATTCTGTTAGTCTCTTCCTATAATTAGGAACTACATTGACATTATGTTTGGTCACTGCAAGAGGAAACCTCTCTTTTTTTATACCCACTTAATTTATTTGCTTATCTGTCCAAGCCTTGAGTTAGTTTTTGGCAACATGATTACAATAGTAAATGCTCCGGTTTCCTTTTTTGCTGTTCTGAAAAACACTCTGACAAAAATAAACTGAGGGGGAGAAACGATTTAATTGGCTTACCCTTTCATGATCCACCATTGAAGAAAGTCAGAGCAAGAAATTTTAGGCAGAAACTGGAAATAGAAACCATGGATTGTTGTCGGGGAAAAAAATAGGCTGCAACAGTGGTGGTCCCAGTGGGTTTCCACGCTGGTGGTCCCACATGCAGGAAAAAGTCTAAGGTTCCAGAGGCTGGACGCTTTGGCTACAGCAGACCCCAATGATATGAGGAAGTCCTTGGTTCCAGAAAGGTTTATTTTCATGGTGGATGGTGGATGGATCTGTATGTACGCCCCCACCCTGAAACTCAGGGCAGACCTGAGTTAAATAGGGAGGGAGAAAGGGGGAGGACCTGGGGAGAAATGCTTAATTTGCTCTGCACTCTGGCCTTCATTAGTATATAAATCCCTAGGGCCTGAGGCCTGTGGTCATGCCCTCTACCTGTGCACTTTGGGAGGGGCTGTAATGGCCTACTGACTGAACAATGTAGGTCTATGGAGAGGAGACAGCACATCAGGACTCTGGGTTCTGGTGATGTGGCTGAAAGCCTGCCTTTCTCACTTAGAGTCTTGAGGTTCCAGGCCCATGGCTGGGCATGAACCAGGATACCCTTACACAGTCCTACAGATTGTGCTAGCTCACACTTTGTACTAGCTGACTTAGGTTCATGCTCTTTCTTCTACACCCCCAAACTACTTGCCCAGTGAATGGTCCTGCCCATAGTAGACTGGGCTCTCCTACATCAATTTGCAATCAAAAATATAATCCACAACCATGACCAAAGCAGATCTGAAGAAGGCAATTGCTTACCTGAGACTTTTACCAGTAATTTTAAAATATGTCAACTTGACAGTCAATACTGAGACACTAGATAATCAGACAAAAGCTTATTAAATATTTAACCAATATATGCAAGTGACTATTTAGCCAAAAAAAGGGTATAAGATGGTCACCTAATTAAAGCACATGGGCTATGTGAATAAGTTTATAACAAGGGCTTGCTATCCATTCAGAAATTGCCATATTTATGGACACAAGAGAGGAACACATAAATGATACTAATGAGTTTGAAGGAACCCTATTTGAGAGAATATGTTAAAATATGTTCCTATACTTTAACCTGCTATTTGTTTAAGTTCCTGGTGATTTCACTTCTCTTCAATAAGTTACACCATTGAGGAAGAGAACCTTCTCCTTAACCACAATTATTTATTGCTCATACAACTCCTGAGATAGGGAAAATACTTCTCTGTGTCTTGTTTTGTCATCCAGAGAGTTTAATCCTTTCAATTGTAAAAGAGCTTTTCAGTGGAGAAGGAAATGATACATAACAAGTATAAATTATCAGACAAATATCAAAAGCGTAACGCAGAAAAAGAGAGCTGGGTATGGGTCATAGGTGAAAGAAAGCTTCGTGAAGTTTCAAGGAAGCAACGTCAAAATGTCTGCATGTGAGGCATCTGTGAGAAGTGAGATATGGGGATATGACAGAGGGGGATGCAGAGGCAGTAAGTGGGTCTATTTTCTGTTGATAATAAAAAAAAAAAAAACACAGGTTCCAAAATGAGTTTCCTTGTGAGTTCAAAGAAGAGTTGTAGCACATTGCTGAATCATAGTATTCTGGCTTCCAGCCTATACTTTTTTTATTGATATGAATGAGTGACTGAGGGTCATCAATGCAGAGACCTTGGGTAACTCCAGATGTGTCTCATAGGATTACTCATTCTTTTTTTTTCTTTATTTTTTTAATTTTTATTGGATATTTTCTTTACTTACATTCCAAATGTTATCACTTTTCCTGGCTCCCCCCTCTACCTGCTTCTATGAGGTGTTCCCCCACTCACCCACCCACTCCAGTCTCCCTGCCCTCAAATTTCCCTACACTTAGGCATCAGGCCTTCACAGGACAAAGGGTCTCTTCTACCAATTGATGCCCAACAAGGGCATCCTCTGCTATATATGTAGCTGGAGCCATGGGACCTTCCATGTGTAGTCTCTGGTTGGTGGTTTAGTTCCTGGGGTCTCTGGAGGGTCTGGTTGGTTGATTTCATTGTTTTTCCTATGGGGTTGCAAACCCTTCAGCTCCTCCAGTCCTTTCTCTACCTGTTCCATTATAAGACACTTGAGCTTTATCAGGTCAATGTAGCATGCCAAAGGGAAGTACTATTACCAGAAACATAGTGAATTGTGGAAGCTTTTTACCAAAGATATCTTTCTCCAGCAATGAAACATACTCCAGCTTATTAATTTTTATGCAGTATCTGTATTAGTTACTTTTATTGTTGCTTCAAGAACTGTCTTAGTGAGGGAGGTTTTATTTTTGGCTTGCAGCTAGAGGGTATAGACCATCCGAAGTCTTTTCTTGTCAACTTTACAGGATATAGAAATATTGTGAAGACACACTTCTAAGAATGTTTTTGACACAGTTTCTAGATTGAGTTAGTGGGGTTTAAAATAAGAACCACCCTACGAGTGGGTGGTATGATTCATGGGTTAGAGTCCCGGAGTAATAGAAGCTGGAAAGCACTTAAGTAGAAGCATTTTGTCTCTGTTTTCTGACTCTGGATACAGCAGTATAACCTGCCTCAACTCTTTCCACTATGACATCCCAACCATAAGAGACTCTAGCACAGAACTGTTAGTCAAAATAAACTTTTTCTTCCTTTGCTGTTGTCAGGTACAGTCACAGCTTAGGAAAGGTAACTAATAAAACAGCATTCCTTTAAATTCAGTAATGACTCTCTGAGTCTCATTTAGCCAATCACATCTGGCCAGAGTATTAGCCTTCGCATATAAGCAGATGAAAAGAACTCATGACATCCTGTGACAGACCAAGGTCACATGCAGAAACTGTGTGAGAATACACTGCTCATCATTCCTGGATGATCTCTCTGAAGATAATCATCATAAACACATAGCCACACCAGGAAGATATCTTTAACAATGAACACAGCTTGGGCTGAAATAATTTGTATTTCTGTTAAAGCCATTAACTGAGAATCTCGTACCAGAATCTATATATCTCAGTGGAACATGAGGAATTATTTTTAATCACTAGTGATTCTTGCCAATTTTTTCTTGAACCATTTGGATATGTCTATTTTAGATATTAAAATAAAATTTAGATTAATAATTATATTGGTATTATAAGTTAGCTAATTACTTCTAACTCCCACTTATGAGGTCTCTTAGGGAATCATTTCTCTTAATTCTAATACTGACAGCTCCTATTTGATATTAAGGGAATAAGTAACTAAAGCTTCTTCATTCTAAAATCCTTTGCCCACTCTTGAAAATATCATACAAACTTATTGCATATACATATTTTAAATTATATTATATACATATTCACTATAGAATTCTGATTATTTAAATATTAATTTAAGCCTGGCATTGAACAAGGCAAAGAGTTTTAAACTACCACAAATGCCTCACTTTAAAGGGATAAAAATATGAATAAGTCAGTTACATCAATAGGTAAAACATACATAGAATTTTAATTTTTAAAATTTCCATATTACAATTTTGTATCACATTTACTATACCTTTAAATATTATCAAATATGTATCATAGGTCTTTATTATGTCATCTTACATTTTCTATAATATAATTTTGTCACATTGTTGATTTAATCAATACACAATGTTCAAAGGATTTAGCCATACTTAATATTTTAATATTTTGATTTAGGTTAGTAAAGATTCTTGTGTTTTTGATAGCATTTTATGAAACAATCATTCCCCCCAGCAACTTTACAAACATAAAATATACTATTTTGAATCATTCATGTTTGATACATTTTAATGTGATTATTGGTTCTTAAAGGTAAGAGCTGACTATGTTTTTCCACATTTTATATCTAATGTAGTATATTTCTGTGTCATTTTTACAGTCTAATATATATTGGAGATGCTAATTTTTGTCACTTGTTTTTCAAATGATTTTTTAGGACTAAACTCTTGTCTTTTCTTCTGATAAGTTTGAAACCAAAAATGTTTAATTCTAAATAGGCAAGAACAATCATAATTTGGGTAACCTTATTAATTTTAGTGTCTAGACTATTTTAATTATTTGAATGTGATTTGCCCCACATACATACTCACTGCTGTCAGGCTAGATACTAATCAACTTCAAGCATATGAGTGATCACAGAGTTTCTATCTTAGAGTCAAATTTCATCATTTGTGTCCACACAAAATAGTTGGAGCTCCTATTCTGAAATACTACACAAAGCTGGGAAAAGTGACAAATCCTATCTGTAGCTTCTTCTATTTTGCTTTGTTCAAGTCTGGGGAATCGTGATCTTCTATATTCACTGGGCTGCCTCCTGTCTTTTTTTACTTACCGACTCGCCTTCATGCAGAAACAGTTGTTGATTTAGAAATATGAGCCCTCCTTATACAGTAATTCTCTGTAGATTGTATGTTACTCTTAGAAAAGGATTTTTAAAGAGATCTTAATGACCAGGGACATTTACAACTGCACATTGATTGTTTCTAAAGGCTGTTGCTTCACTAGGAATGTTTGTTCCTGCTATAGCCATTCAAAATCAACTTGCTATGATAAGAGAATACTGTGTTCGGCCTCTCTTCCTTTCTCTCTCCTTCCTCCTCTCTTACTCTCCTATTACACATTTATAACAGGTTCAAGATTTCACTCAGACATCCTGCCTTTAAGTGATTTCCACAATTATTCATCAAATCGCCAACTCAAAAACCCAGATTTTGTCCTTAATAAAATTGACTCATAATCAATATTAATAGAAAATGTGTGTTATTGGTGTGCATTGGCGTTACTTGTAGAAAGTACTGGATCCAAATAGGCAAAGTAAACTTCTTGAAATGAGGTTTAACTAACAAAAAAAAAAAAAAAAAAAAAAAAGACAATGGGGAGTGAATTGCATACAAGTATTATTTCCTAGTTTGCTGGTTACTTTTTCCGCATGCCAGCCTTTCCTTCACAGCAAGCGCAGAGCTACTGGCGTATCTTTTGCTTTCTACATCAAACATTCACTACCACAAAGGAGAGGAAACAGATTTCTATAGCTCAACTTGAATTTCATTTTTAATGACAATTTGGTCCTTGCTCACAACAGTGATGGGTAGAGAAATAGGAACTAAAGTGCTTGATCACTAGAAGAAACCACTTCAGCTGTGTGGATCAAACAGATGAGAAACTAAATGGACTCTAAACACCTTTCATTTTCCTATGAATGTCTCCTTAAAATGTAAAACTTTGTTCCTATTGCGCTTAGAATCCAGTAATTTAATAATGTAAAGTTGATTTTCTCTTTATAAAATTTACAATGAGCATCATGGAATTTTTAACCAAAAATTTTAACTAAGAGCCACCAACTAGTATTGGCCAAAAGTATAGACTTTTATTCAGTAGTCTCAAACCATGGTATTTCTACTTAGGAGATATATGGTGAGGTAATCAATGAGTCTCTCTGGTGTCAGCTTGTGATCCATCATAATGATAATAGTTCTTTGTATATACGGTTTATTTTGTTCTAAATTGAATATGTATAGCAAACATCAGGAAACAAAAGAACTTTCTTCAGTTATCAAATCTTACACTTAACGAACTATATCAAGATATTTTCAGTCTAAGTTAGAAATTCAAAACTAAAATGTTAAAGTAGATTACGCTTATTTGTTTCTTGACTTCCATTTGAATTTTCTTTTAAAGTATAAATTTCATGTACTTAGCATGCAATTAAAATATTTTGTAGTCTTGTAAGCCCAAATAAATCTTATATATTTTCTTTATCTTCAAAATCACTACCAAGCATGAACTTTGCCATAGATACAACCATAACTTTCATTTCTATTATTATTAACCATTTTATTCATGTATATTTACAATTATATCCCCTTCCCAGTTTCCCCTCCACAAACTTCCATTCCATCCCTCTCTCCCCTCTCCCATTTGCCTCTTTGAGGGTTCTCCTCCACCCACCCACATATTCTTACCTCACCGCTCTAGCATCTCCCTAAAGCTGGAACATCAAGCCTCCACAGAATCGAGGACCTTCCTTCCCATTGATGCCAAATAAGACAATCCTCTGCAACATATGTAGCTGAAGCCATGGTTGCCTCCATGTCCACTCTCTGGTTGGTGGGTTTCTTGCTTAGGTTAGTTGATACTGGTCTTCCTATGGAGATGTAAGCCCCTTCAGCTCCTTCAGTCCTCTCCCTAGCTCTTCCATTGGAATCCCAGGATTCAGTTCAATGATTGGCTGCGAGCATTTGTAAATGTATTAGTCAGATGGTGGCAGAACCTCTCAAGGAGCAGCCATACTAGTCTCCAGTCAGCAAGTGCTTCTTGGCATTAGCAATAGTGTAGGAGTTTGGTGTCTGTAAATTGGTGGGATGGTCTCTAGATGGCCTTTCCTT
Source organism: Grammomys surdaster (assembly GCF_004785775.1). Classification (NCBI taxonomy): domain Eukaryota; kingdom Metazoa; phylum Chordata; class Mammalia; order Rodentia; family Muridae; genus Grammomys; species Grammomys surdaster. Next base: position 4,557,499 of record NW_021604619.1, on the reverse strand, counting down.
CAGTCTCTGCTCTAGTTTTTTGTCTGTCTTTCTTTTGGACAGGAACAACTCTGTATTAAAATTTTTGATATGGGTGGGTGGCCCCGTCCCTCAACTGGGGGCCATGACTATCTAATGGAGGTGGTCTGTATAGGTTCTATCTCTGTTTGTTGGGTATTTTTGCTAATGTCACCTCCAGTGGGTCCTGGGAGTTTCTCGCTTTCTTGGCCTTGGGGACTTTCTAGTGGCTATCTTCAGTTCCCCATCCCCCAATGGTACATACTTCTATTCAATTTCCTGACTCTTTGTACTTCTGTCCCTTCAGGTATCTGATCCTGCCCCCCTTTTCCCTCTACCCCCTCTCTCCCTCCTAGATCTCTCCCTCCCTCTTTCTTCTGTAATTACTTTGCTTCCACTGCTATGTAGAATTGAAGCATACACACTTTGGAGTCAATTCTTAAGGTCCATATGGTTTGTGAACTGTATCATGGGTATTCTGATCTTTTGAGTTAATATCCACTTATCAGTGAGTATATACCATGTGTGTTCTTTTGTGTCTGGATTACCTCACTCAGAATGATATTTTTTAGTTCCATCCATTTGCCTGCAAATATTATGAAGTCATTGTCTTTAGTTGCTAAGTAGTACACTGCTGTGTAAATGTACCACATTTTCTGCATCCATTCTTTGTTGAGGGACATCTGGGTTGTATCTACCTTGTGGCTATTATAAATAAGGCTGCTATAAACATGTGTGGCCACAGAGCAAAGATTTAAATAAATGATATGCAAACCAGCTCTATTAATTCTAGGTACATTAAATATCAATGAATTATGCTAGTTTGGGTACCATCAAAAATAACATAGTTATCTATACCATCAAATATTAATAATAAATTTGTTTTTTTAACCCTGTGTATACTCTGGGCCCAAACTGGTAGCATTAGGGAAGTAGTACTATTAAAAAATATTGAAATTTTCAAACTTCCAAGCTCCTTGCCTTAACTGGAGAGGTTACTACCTGAGAACAACTAGGTAAAAAAATCTCAGTGTCACTGTTTCTTAAGGCACATAAATAATATTAAATCTGTACATTTTCTCACATTAGAAATGTGATCAAATAATCAGATCAAAAAAATTGAATTCTCCTCCTCCTTATTCTTCAATGAATTAAACTATTTTTTGAGTTTATAAGAATTCCTATTATTACTCATCGTGATTCAAATATAATTCCCCCAAATATATTAAAATCTTTTAGTGTGTTTATCATGGAAAGGGGCATATAGCTAAATGTTTGAAATATTATACAAGTTCTCATGAAGTTTTTTTGTTCCAATCCCTGTGATTTTTCTTTGCCAATGTTCTGATTTAGCATCTATGAATATGGTATTTCATTGGATAGAATAATATGATTTCTTCAGCCAAGATCCATCCAGGAAAGTGAAGCAAATTTAGATGTTTCATGGAGAGATTTTAACACAGAGAAGTGGTTACATTTATAAAACAGTTGGAAAGCTGAATAGTTGGTAGTGAATCAATTTAATTATAGGTTAGTAACAGCAAAAGGTCCTCATGATCCCCAAGGATCCTTTAGGAAAGAAATAGGTATATACTGTAAGTTCCTGTGATTGGCTGATCCTATCTAGAGTTCAAAGAGAAGTTGAACCGGAGATAATGGGAGATAGAACCTGTAGAGACCATCTCCAGTAGATAGGCATGATCCCAAGTTGAGGGATGAGGCTACACACCCATTTCAAACTTTTTAACCCAGAACTGTTCCTGTCTAAAGGAAATGCAGGGACAAAAAACGGAGCAAAGACCAAAGGAAAGGCCATCTAGGGACTGCTCCACTTTGGGATCCATCCCATCTGCAGACACTATACCCCAACACTATTGCTGATGCCAACAAGAGCCTGCTGACAGGAGACTGGTGTGACTGTCCCCTGAGAGGCTCTGCCAGCACCTAACTAAGACAGATGCAGATACTCACAGCTAACCATCAGACTGCGTACGGGGACCTCAGTGGAACAGTAAGAGAAGGACTGAAGGAGCTGAAGGGGATTCAAACCCCATAGGAAGAAGAACAATATCAACTAACTCTCCGCTCCACAGCTCCCACGGAATAAGCCACCAACCAAAGAGTATATACATGAAGGGTACCATGGCTCCTGCTACATATGTAGCAAAGGATGGCCTTATCTGGCATCAGTGGGAGGGAAGGTCCTTGGTGTTATGAAGGCTTAGCGCCCCAGTGTAGGGAGATGCTAGAACAGTGAGGCTGAAATGGGTGGATGGTTGGAGGAGCACCCTCAAAGAGGCATAGGGGAGGGGGATGAGATAGGAGATTTGTGGATGGGGGAGAACATTTGAAATGTAAATAAATAAAATAACTAATAAAACAGCAACAAACTGAGATGTGTGAGTCCAGTGTTATTCACCAGAAGGAGGGAAAAAAAAAAGATTGTGGGAAAATGAGTACTTGTTACTTACTGAATAGGACACCAATTTGAGAAATTCTTCAGCTGTCGCATGTATGATACAAAGACAACATCAATACAATCTGCGATATTCGGAAAGGGTAAAGAAAGACACAGTTGCAGAGTATCCAGTATCAGAGATGGTCCCAGGGTCTGATGTTTTCACACATTTAAACTTCTTGGCAGACTTACTAACTAGAATGAAAAACCTATATTCTCCTTCTATGTTTTATCAAGAAAGCAACGGAGCTACCTACCAGGTGTAAATGAGCACCGATGAAATTGTCTGCATTTTCTGAGGAGACAATTAAGGGTCGGACTGAGCCATGATGCCAGGTCTGATTGGCGGTTGTCCTAATGATTCTGGGAAACGGCATAAAAAAGAAACATGCCCACAGAAATAGGCTTCTCCCTGTACTGATGGGAGCAAAAATAAACTACTTAGCAAATCATTCCCTTATCCACAAGATACATTTCTCCCCTGTCACTTTTGAGAGCCAATTTTCTCTTGTCTTCTGTCTGCTATGAATAGATTTTAGGAGTACAATGTTGTTAGCTGGAATATGCTATGCAGTTTGACACAGTGAATTTGCTCTGTTATTTCCCATCATACCTTGGAGTTGCTTCTTCCTCTACATCAGTTTCTTAACCTTCCACAGGAAAGCTACTGCCTAGAGTTTGAATTGTTTCATTAACTTCAATGCTTTGTCCATCTTCTCTTTTTATTTGCCTCATAATGACTTTGAATGACAGTGTTAGCATTCTTGTGTGCTTTTAAAATTTCCCTGGCAATCATTAACTTTTGTACAAATAGATATGACTTAGCAACTACTAATTGCCTCTTCTGGCTGTTCAATTTTCTTTATTTATAATAATTGCAAGTAGTCCAGTACAAAATATTTTATTAAATTTTATATTACTAATCTAACATTTCTAGATCTTCATCAATAAAATATTTCCTGTGAATTAAAATCTACAATGAGATTACAAAAATATACCTTGTAATTTCTATATTGCTAGTAAATATAACTCATTAGAGATAATAATATGTGCTTTATATACATTTTCCATAATTTTACTGATAATTAAATGATTACACATTTGAAGCAAACAAATATATGAATAGCCAGTTTTATACTTCTGATATAACAAAGTTTATATAGAAATTTTCTATATAAAGATAAAAACAAAGTTTTTGATAGAAATTTTCTTTAAAAGATAAAAATATTATATTCATGCTCATAAATTCTAGCAGAACTGGAATCCATAAACTAGAATAGAAAGCTATTGCCTCATTATAGAAATTCTGAATAAATGTTCTTGTGTGTAGTTTTGGCTTTAGAAAAAGGATTCTTGACAAAAGTAATATCATGGACCTAAGGGACACCACTGAGATGATAAACCTAAGAAGAGTATTTGTAGACTTTAGCCTAAAGAATTTAGAAGAGAAATAAAATCATTTTCTGACAATCTGAATTGCACATAGCAATGTATAATCAGCTCATTGATGCCAGGAGAAGACAGGGTTAGAACACTGCTCTACACCCGGCTAACAGGCTTATGTCATGCTCATACTCATTACTCGGAAAAAAATTAATATTAGGGTGCTAAACGAGATGGGACTTTGATTTTCAGCATGACTTAAGGAGAGGAAAAAAGAAAACAAGGAAGGAAGATATAAACTGAACGTGCTACAGAGACCAATAGAGAATATATTACAGAGGTTGTAGGGATGTAGAGGACAAAATGCCAAGAGATATTATTTGGAGATCCAAGGTCTTTAAATTTCTTGATTAGCATGTAACATGATTGTATTATAAAATACTTTGTCATGGTTGAAATTATAACAAATTTTTAATTAGCAAAGACCTCATTGTTTCAAACATATCACATCATGCCACAGTTCTTGGAGGACAATATCCTCACCTATGAGATATGTAGACACATTTGGCTAACAGGTAACCTAGGTCATTTGTTATAAATGTCTCTGTCCTACAAATAAAGTTTTGTTAATACTTTTTATAGCCTGCTGTCCTTTCAACCCTCAATGAAGTATGTTATTCATAAAGAGCCCATCAAACTGTATAGAATAGAAATTTGAATCAATACTTAATTTCAGGGCTCTAGTCATATCATAGTGTAATCCAGATGTGTTTACATTTTAGCTGAATCACGTAGAACTAAAAGGTCTTTGGATATGATCCCTTGCCAGAGCTGCCATTTTGCTGGATTCAGATTCCTCTAAACCTAAGTAACTTTTTCCTAAATAAATTATCAACACATTTGTTTACTATGTGACATCATCATCATACATTGTTTAATCATTCCAGGAAGAAGTCACATATGGATGTGGCTATAGTTGTAGTGTATGTTGTGGTGAGGAAGTTGTGTCCTTTCAATGTTCTGGAAGAATATCTCTTCCCTAATTAGTAGTGTATTATATGTCTTTGGAAGTTTGTATTTCTTCTTACAAGTAGGAGAATTTTACTTAATAAAAATAATTTATCTCTGACACAAGACTTTTCTTAACTTCAAATTTATTTGTGGAATTATTGACAAACTTTTGACAATGTAAATTTGTGCCTTTATGTATTAAACATACTATTACTATGAATGTCAAGTTTCTAAGTGTTGCATGTTACCTAGAATACTTTTACTATATGTTAATGAAGTATTAATAAACCTATCAACCTACGGTTATATGATTTTTGGACATTAGTAGAATAGAACAATTATAGGTATCTGTAGTTTAATAAATATTTTTTAAAACTTAAGTTTGTCATTTGCAGGTCAAAGCAGATGCCTTAATATTTAAGAGCACTCACTGCTCTTCCAGAAGACCTAAGTTGGGGTGCCTGCATCTATGGCCTGCTCACAATCATTTTTAGCTACAGCTCAAAGCATTCAGATAGCTCTGGCCTCTGCAGGTATCACAATTCATGTGCCATACCCATATGCAGATACACAAATTAGAAAATAACAAAAATAGGCATTTAAAGCACTTAATCATATGAAAATGTCACAATAATAAGCATTAAATTTAAAATTAACATGTACTAGTAATTACACTTAATGATCTGTAAACAAACTTTATTTCTAAATAATGAAATTAAAGTTTTTCAGAGATTTAATATTTTGAGTAGAATAACATAAATATATATTTTCTACTGAATATTATCACTATAGTATATATAGTATCAATATAGTAAAGATTTATGCATGAAAATAATCAGTTACATCAATATGAGCATTTTTCAAATTCTAGATAGATTAGACATATATAAGTGGCCATAAAATGTAACTTGATGTTAAACAATTTTATCATGTGATGAATTATACTGAAATAATTTTTGTATAATGTTTTATTTGTCATATTTTTTAATTTATTTGATATGATGTTAGTGTTTCTGCTACAGTGTATGTATGTAGGTCAGGGGACAAATTGTAATAATAAATTCTGTCCCTCCATTATGTGAACTATGAGATGGAACCCAGGTTGTCAGTGACAAGTACCTTTACCCACTGAGCCATATTTTTAAAAATTGTCTGAGCAACTGATACTATTTTATTTCATTGTAAATTGCTAACGACCCCTTTTAGCTACTTTTTCTCACTTACCTAAAAGTGTCTAAGCCAAGGAATCCGAGTTCTGACCCATATTGGACAGGTGGTCCCAGAGAGTACCAGTGCAAGAGCAGAGAAGTGACAGAAACAAGAAGGGAGAGCAATAGTGATTGTAACCACAGGTGACTACAGTGGGTGATGGTGTTCCAATTTCACTGGAGACACCTAGGAGACTGGTCAGGATATGCTCAAGAGTTGTTCCCTGTGAGATGGCTGAATGGAAGGATTTATGCACAAGCCTCTGTGCTAAGCACCATTCATAGCCATTTCAGATGCTTGGCAGTGTGTTAGGAAGCTATTGGCATAAACAATAATGACTATCACTCAGAGTTGATGAAAAAGTACCCGTAAAACATGGATTGTCCATTTGAAAAGTAAAATTTCCTCAAAAGCTTGTGAAGGGAAAAGGAAAAGTTCTCACTCCTCCCCAACTCTTTCCACAGCACCCAGCTTTCTTGTCTATAAGGAATAGCAGTCTGCTTTCTGTTTGGTTAATTCGAGAACTATAAAATCTGTCATATTAGTGCATTGACTGAATAGAATACTCTACTTGGAAAAAAATCATACCAGGTTTTTGCACTTTGTGTTAAGGCTTTTTCACTCCTACAGAAGGTCCAGCCCAGGTACAGCTTCTGCATTACAGCTTTACTCCTTAGAAGTATTCTTAGGTGGAAAGTAATGACTGCCTTACATTGCATGTCTGACTAACTAATGGTATTGAATTACCCAGATTTACACTTTATGTACAAGAAAAATGAGATTATTAGCTTTATTTGTTGACTTGGAAAGGATGTAGTACCCAATTATTTTACCTAACACTAGTTGAAATATTACTGCAAAAGCAATCTGGTCATGTGGATAACAGCATAAGCACAGGGTGATGCTCATGGGCCACATTCAGTCACTTGAAGGTATTAAACACCAACAGTGACTCAAGGCTGGCAGCCAAATACACTTAGATATAGAAAAGGTACAAATATAGACACAATTTCCTTATAGTTTGGTCATCTTGTAATGTCAAAACTAACCTTCACAGGGAGGTGAGTTACTTATGGCCATTTGACCAAATCTACCCTTCCCACATACTAGTGGCTTAACATTAGGGCTTGGATCAGTAATGAGCAGGTGGGATTTTTCCAGCTGAGCATGGTGGCAGAAAATGACAATTCTCAATAGTTCTTCTATACAAGATTTTTTTTCTCTATTATTATTTTCTCTTTTCTTTCTGCTTTTCTTTCTTTTCTACTTCCTTCTTTTCTCTTTCTCTCTATCTCCTTTCTCTCTCTCTCTTCCTTCCTTCCTTCCTTCCTTCCTTCCTTTCTTTCTTTCTTTCTTTCTTTCTTTCTTTCTTTCTTTCTTTCTTTCTTTCTTTGTTTCAAGTAAAATTTACTATGTAGTTCAAGTTCACCTCAAACATGCGGTCTTTCTGTTTAAGTATTTCAGTCCTGGGAATACAAATGTGAGGTGCCCAATCACAAATGATACACCTATAGCATAACACCCACATATAAATCTCAGGAAAAGTCACAACAAACAGGTGGAAAGAATATAAGACCCAAAGTAATAGGCTGCCTACTGAGAGATGCTCTTTTCTAGACATAGCAGGAATGCTGCACCCATAAAATCCCAACAACTTGATTTCAGGTAAATGACCCCAAAGTGATAACATTAGTCAGCATGCCAGTACAAATCTGGGAAATTTCAGAAGACTTACCCTTTGCTGAAGAGCTTCTGGCAATCAAGAACAACTGAGAACAAGTCTTTTTCCAGGAATGGGCCCATGGCCAGATTTAAACACATGTACATAACAGTCACTCTAAATGGGTAAGTTGTGTGTGTGTGTGTGTGTGTGTGTGCGCGCGCGTGCGCACGTGTGCAAGCACACATGCATGCATGTGTAAAAGTAATTATAGAAGAAGAGGTAAGGAACTTTTGGGGTAGGGGAGTAGATATTAGAAATATATTTCATATTATTAAAATAGTAAACTAAGTATTAGATGTGTGAACAATGAATTGTTTATAATTAGTCATTTTCCATCTATATCAAATGAGCCTAAATTATGCAGGTAATACTTAGAAAAAGTATCAAATTTTTGAGGTTATATGTTTATTTTTTGTAAAGAAAAGAACTTTTAAAATTCATATTAAGTATATGTCAGTCATATCCTTTTTAATATATGTATCATAATTTTACAACTTTGAAAGCATTCTTCAGACCTTGAGTTCTAGTTTGCAGTTTTCAAAATGCATAATCATCTTTACACCGGCGATGCTAGCATTTTTCAATATACAGCATTCATTCCTATCTCATTAACTTTATTCATATGTTTATATTGGTGGGGGAGGAGGCACAACACATTGCTTTCAGAAACAGACATTTTGTAACTTCAATTCAACTGCGTTTGCTTATTTCTTTATGTAAGCAAAAGTGCAACTGGATTTTCAATACACAAAATGAGAAAAAAGAGCATAATTTAAAAAGCTGAAAAATACAAAAATTACAAAAAAATCTGAAAGCAAGGAAAGTGGGAAGTAGTTTCAGAGTTTCAACTATCCTTGAATAAGACAAAGCACAGAGTATAGGAAATACAGGAACAAATATCCTGAGTTCTACTTGCCTTGGAGAATCTGCTTCTTTCTCTAATGTAGTAGGAAGATTACACAATCATAAGGTTTGTAAAATGATTAAAGAATTTTACTTACTGACAAAATAAATGAGAAAATCTTGGAAAATATCTTACAATCCAGAATAATTTATAAATAATCATGAAAAATTGATTTGATATATTTTTTTTACTTTTCAAAGAAAAAGCCTGTAGTGATGCCCTTGCTAAATATTTTATGTATAAATCTTATTTTCAATGAATGAAAAGAACTGTACTTGTTAATGAATATAATGCCTAATAAGGCATATAACTTCATGTGTTACAAATAACAATAATAGCTGTAGATTTGTCTTTAGAAATTTTTTCTTTGTGTTGACCATTAAACTATGAATATTTAATAAAACATTACATTTAAAATACATTCTTACCTGACTTCAGCAAGCATTTGCTTAATATAATTATGCTACACTAAAATTCTAGGTATGAGAGTCTGTAGTAAGCAATTGATCATATGGAATGATGCCCCTTCCCCATCCCATTGTCTAGGCTTTCATGGAGCTGGAAGTCTCCTTTAGTTGATTCTCAGACTTGTGGGTTGCTTTGAGATCTAACATCCAATTGCTGCTCTGTGCAGTATGTGCTACTGTTAGGAGATATACTAGAAACTACAGTACTTGTAAGGTGTCTTATTAACTATTTTTTTAATAAGTGATATAAATTGCCTCTACTCAGAATTCATCATGAAGAGGCACAAGTTCATACCCAATATATAAAATTCTAGAAAGGTAACCTTCTCAATAACCTTCTTATTATTGGTGACTACACAAGGGTATTAGAAGTTGCTAATCTACTCCAACATTTTAAAGCTCTGGCCAGCACCTATAATTCAGGAGAAGAACAGGAATTATTTCATGTTACCTAAAATGCACACTTTGATTTGCTAAATGTTTTGCGTTTTATATTATTATAAATATAACTTTGTAGTGCTAGATATAACACTACACATACAAGAAAGATATAATACAAAACAATGTTTAAGGCAATCCTGAGAAATTTGAGGGCAACAATAATATGAAGGGTAATAATACTTGTATTACTTGTACACTTGTATTACTTGTATAGTTATAAAATTACTTGCAGATTCCTTTAATGTCTAGGGAGGATAAATATTCCTTTAAGGCAAGCTTTTGCCACATACACATAAAAATTACAAAACAGGTTAACATTTGTGCTCATGTTGGCCCACGTTAAGTGTATAGGGTGATTTTTTTCCTAAGGTAGTTTCCTCCAGAGAGAAGACCTCACAGTTGCTACATCTGTTCTTGCTCGATGAGACTGTTATTATATTCACAGCAACAGATGTTGCACCTGGAGGTTCATCGTTTACTCTCGGGGAAATTGCAGCATAGAACTCGAAGTTTTATGAAAATTAGGAATGTCACATAATAAATGACTGGCCTCAATTGCCATAAAAATGTACATGCTTTAGTTTCACAAACTTAATGTGATTATTTGTGGTTGACCATCATTTCAAACACAGACAAAGAAAGAGGATTTTGATAACCTGACATCAAGTGTGAAATTATTTCTGTTCAGATTTTCTTTTTAATTACATATGACTTGGTTGTATTCAAATTATGGTAAGGGCAGACTATATTTTCATGTTTTTTGAATTGTTTCGCTTTTAAGTCTCACCCTTCATTATAACCATAAGGTGAATCTTGTCATGGCTAAACCTTCAAATGAAAAAAAAAAGCAGAAATATATTGATTAAATTAATTTTGTCTGATTTGATTATATTATCTCTCTGAAATTGCTGAGGAAATTTTAGAGAAGTTAAATGAAAACTAATTTAAGGCTGATGACCATTCCATGCACTAATTATATTAAATATAAGTCATTAATCTAATATTTAATGACCATCTCCCATAAGTCATACACTTTCCATATTCAGTTCGTAGTATACAATTGTTACTCAGAATCCTGGAATACAGACTTGGAGAAAGAAATTAACTTCTGTCAAGCAATGAAACATCATCAAACACACACTATGAAGTTACAAGATACAGGAGCTCTAGGAAGAAGATGTGCTTAAACAAGATCTGTCAAGAAAACAGAATAAATACTTCAGTTTTGGAGCTGCAAACTGGTCAGCCTAGGGCCAGGCTATCCTTCTCTTACGGAAGTTTAAGTATATAGTGCTTTCCACTACTCATAGCTTTCTTATGGTTTGGTTAATTTTTAATTCCTTTAATGAAGCAACTGGTAAAATTCCAGAAAGTCTATTATTAAATTTGTTCTTATTGAACCACAGTACTCTCATGTATTCTATCTTCACATATTATTCTGGAAAATATAAAAGCATCTATTGTATTAGCATGTTTTCTCCACATGAAAAAATGGTGTGCCATTGATCTATTATGCCTTATTGGAATACAGGAAAACTTACAATCACACTTATTCATAAAATTTTTCAGATGTGTAATATTATTATGCTCCATTTAGAAATATGCTGACAAAATGATTTAAATGCAGTGTCAAAAACAATAGTATTACAGAGTTAAATGGAACATATATTTGACATTAACTTAAGGGGAATTCTACAGATTTTTTTTTCTACATCAGTTACTACATGTGATTTTAAATGGCCATTTAACATTACTCAGGGAATTCAACTTCTTTGAGGCCAGAAGATTAAGAATTGTTCAAAACAATCAAAATGGAGATGTTTCAAACTGCTTATAACTGCATTTGATTCTGTGGTGGTCTTACAAAAAGTCACCCTTCAGGGGGATTGACCTCCAGGATATGTTTCACATGATCAAAAGAAACAGACTATAGTGGAAGTTTTAACTCAGCTATTGAGACTTAACAGAGCATTTTAGAACTTGGAAAAATATCCCCTCTGAGAGACATATGTTCAGGGAGATAGCTGAAAAGCATGGCTCGCCTGTGGATTCCTTGGCTAGCAGCCTAAGTATCTAGTCAATTTAAGGGCACAGAGTCACGGCATACTAAAGAGTCAAATGAACAGTGGCTTCATTATCTGAGAAATACCCCCTATTAAAGAGGCGAGTGCTTTATGGATTTATTCCATTGAGTATGCATGATTTATTAGGCTTTGAAGGTTACATACCAACAAGATATGTGTGGTATTATGATGGAAAGCAAAACAGAAGGGGACAAAAGCCAGCAAACTCAAAATGTTCTATTGGTAATTTTCAAATTTGGAAGCACATTTTATCAGTTTCTGCTGCAATGCTCCTGGCAGTGTGTTCAAGGATATCTGGCACCCAAAGCAACAAAGTGAATTTTACATCTGCAGTATCTACTAACATCAGAAGATATCCATGTTGTGCACTGAATCTGTAATAGAAATGAAATCAGTAATGCTACTGAACTGGAGTCGATGGAACAAAAGTCAGATTTTAAATCTGAAACTGGAACACTCCTCTAGAGTATTAAATATTCACAGTCCAAAACGGAAGCAGATAATGAGCTATTTAGTATAATATTTTCTGTCATCTAAAAATAGGAATTAAAATAAATTTGATAATACTATGTAGAACCCACAAATGGCCCAATGAGATTTTTTTTTAAGTGTGTTTGTGTGGAGGACAGACGACAACTTGTTGGACTTGGTCCTCTCCTTCCATTTTGAAGGTTTCAGATATCAAACACAGGTTGTCAGGCTTAGAGGAAGGTTCCTTTACTTACTAGGCCATCTGGCTGTCCCCCAATTTATTTTTAGATATAAGAAGTCCAATATAAACCAGTAACTTTCATAGTAAACTCTACTAAAGAGAGCTTAAATGTCTTATGTAAATATAAATTCAAAGTAATTGAAGAGTTAAACTAGTTTTTCCATGGATATTTTCACATATGTGTTTATACTCATAAGAACATTTAGCTTTTAATGTTTTCATTTATGTCACTTACTGGTTGATTCTTCTGTTCTACTAGGTAATTAGGTCAAGATGAAGGAATTTCCAACACCTGAAACAAAAGGAAAGACATCTTTGCTGGTCAGTTTTATCAACTTGCTAACAATCAAAAGTCACCTGAAACGACTTTAAATGAGGTTTTGTGTATATTAGACTAGCCTGTGAACATGTGGGTGTGTAGGGAATTGTCTTGATTAGATCAACTGATGTAGGGAGACACGGCCAGAAAATGATTAAAACCATTCCCTGAGTATGGGAATGTGAAAAATAAGAAAGTGTGCTGAGAAAAACTGTGCACGAATTCATTTTCTTTCTGTACTATTTGCTGGAATAGGGACTCCAATTCTTGTTTCGACTTGCCCACAATACTGGACTTTAGCTTGGAATTATAAGCTAATCAACACTCTCCCCACTAAAGTGGCTTTTTTTCCCAAATAATTTCTCAGCACAATACAAAACAAAACAGAAGCAGCATCTCAGTGTCAAGCCATGTACTTTAGCTGCTAAAATATTGATGTTGTTAAAGATAAGCTTTAACATGATTAGTAGAAATAAAAGTATTCTCAGGACAAAAAGGGCTATCATGATCAAGCAATAGAGAAATAGTGATAAAATCTGCATGGGTTGGTACAGAGACAGGCAAGTAAATCAATGGAAAAAAATTAAAGACTTAGAAATGAACCCACACACCTATTGTCACTTGATATTTCACAAAGGAGCTAAAACAATCCAGTGGAAAAAAAAAGACAGCATTTTTTCACAAATAGTGCTGTTTCAACTGGAGGTCAGCATGTAGAAGAATGCAAATTGATCCATTTATATCTCCTTGTACAAAGTTCAAGACCAAGTGGATCAAGGACATTCACATAAAACCAGATACACTGAAACTAATAGAAGAGAAAGTGGGGAAGACCCTCGAATGCCTAGGCACAGGGGAAAAGTTCCTGAACAGAATACCAATGGCTAAAATGGACAAATGAGATCTCATAAAATTGCAAAGCTTCTGTAAAGCAAGGTCACAGTCAATAGGACAAAAGGACAACCAACATACTGGGAAAAGATCTTCACCAATCCTATAACCAATAGAGAGTTAGTATCATATATATATCTCAAGAAATTAGACTCCAGACAACCAAATAACCCAATTAAAAATGGGGTACAGAGCTAAAAAATGAATTCTCAACTGAGGAAACGCGAATGGCTGAGAAGCACCTAAAGAAATATTCAACATCCTTAGTCATCAGGTAAATGCAAACCAAAACTACCCTGAGATTCCACCTCACACCAGTCAGAATGGCTAAGATTAGAAACTCAGGTGATAGCAGATGCTGACAAGGATGTGGATAAAGAACACTCCTCCATTTTTGGTGGGATTAAAAGCTGGTACAACCACTCTGGAAATCAGTCTGGTGGTTCCTCAGAAAATTGGAATAGTATTACCTGAGGACCCAGCTATATCACTCCTAGGCATATACCCAGAAGATGCTCCAACATATAACAAGGACATATGCTCCACTATGTTCATAGCAGCCTTATTTCTAGTAACCAGAAGCTGGGAAGAACCCAGATGTCCTTCAACAGAGGAATGGATACAGAAAATGTGGTACATTTACCCAATGAAGTACTATTCAGCTATTAAAAATAATGACTTCATGAATTTCTTAGGCAAATAGAAACTATCATCCTGAGTGAAGTAATACAATCACAAAAGAACACACACAGTATGCACTCACTGATAAGTGGATATTAGCCCAAAAGCTCAAAATACCCAAGACACAACTCTCAGACCACATGAAGCTCAAGAAAAAAGATGACCAAAGTTGGGGTGCTTCAGTCCTTCTTAGAAGCAGTAACAAAATACTCCCAGGAGGAAATATGAAGACAAAGTTTGGAGCAGAGTCTGAAGGAGGACTGTCAGGAGTCTGCCCAACATGGGGATCCAGTCCATGTGCAGTCACCAAATGCAGACACTGTTGTGTATTCCAAGAAGGTCTGAGAGTTTCTTATTCCAATATGATTCCTGGCAAACCCAATCTAATACCATTGTATACAGGCTCTACTGTTATCATTCATAAACCTTTAATAAATAGGGTTCTTAACTACGTCTCATTCCTCAGAACTATTAAGTTCCATGTTTATTAAAATCCATTTGCCATTTAGAAATCAGATACTTGTTTTTAAATGATACTTTGCTGAAATTTAGTTTTTGTTTTATGTATAACAAGTATATCAAACACCATGTCTCAAGAAATAACTGGCACCAATGTAAATGTAATCTGATATAAATGTAATATATGTAATCTGATGGATAAGAATGCAGAGATTAGAATTCTGATTCTTACAATCATGAAATGCAGACAGACTCACCATGATTCAATAATAGTGGGACCCTGTTACTGAAGAGATTACATTCTTCTGTCATCAAAAATAGAGAATTTGGGCTGATGCTCAACTAGAAGCTTCATGCCCTACTGAATCACATTCACAGTGCCAGCTGGTACTATGGACTTTACTGGAAGAGAGAAGTCAACATCTACCTCGTCTAGCTAAGAAACATGTCATGTACACTAGGTAGCTTCCTGAAAGATATGCCCACTGGTTGGAGAGTAGCACAAATGCCACCTTTCAGTTGGATTTAAGCCCTGTTCCTTGATATGGAACACATTTTTGACACTGGACAATAACTTGAGATTAGGTAGGTCATAGGAAATTTTACTGCTAAGTATAATTTAGCATTATAAGAGTTCCTAATAACATACTTCTATCTTCATAGGTCAGTGTATCACTGAACTATCATCAGAGGTGTTTCTTGCAGAAGATGATAATTAACATACTGGCACACATCGGACAACATTCAGACTGAGACATTTGAAACACTCACCTAAATGGAGTGCCTTTATCAGAGTATTGCCTCAAGCCTCTGAGATCTATGAGAGGAGACACTAAAAAGCATGTAAGAGGCAGAAGATGACTCCAAAGAAATAGCACTTTCTGGATACAACAGGACTGGTGCCCATATGACATCACATAGAGTGTGATATCACACACAAGACCTGCACAAGTTCAAATCAGAAAAAAAAACCCTAGTATGAAGAAGTAGTAGTGGGGAAATTGCTATCTCTAATCAGAAAACTATTTGCAATTGATAAATCCTGAGACAGGGAAAACATCAGTTTTCTTCAATGGAGTTATACTGGGTATATCAATCTCACCATAGAGCAGGTTACCTGTCCAGGGATAATTGGCCAACATATAATGGAGTTCATAATTTATTTTTTATCTTTCAGTTCTCTCTCTCTCTCTCTCTCTCTCTCTCTCTCTCTCTCTCTCTCTCTTGTGTGTGTGTGTGTGTGTATGCATGTGTATGTATATATGTATGTATGATGTGTGCCTGTGTATGCCTTTTTTTAAATTTGCCTTTGCTTTTGCTTTTCATTTAAGAGATAGAAAATCGATGAAATGGGCTGACGGAAATGAGAGTAATCTAAGAGGCGTCAGGAAAGTGGAAATAATATCACCAAAACATACAATATGATAATATTGAAACTAAACTTTAAATGTGAGGAAATGATAGTGTTTTTATTAATTGGACCAGGATCCCAGGAAATCTGTCTGCAAATGAATGAAAATTAATTATCTACTTTAGAGTACACCCACACATGATTGCAAATAAATAAAAAACTTAAAACATGAACTTGGAAACCATGAAATACTCAGATAAAATACAATTTGAAAAAGTCCTTAACATAGATTATGGCAAAGCTTATGTCTTATAGGTTATGAAAACAATCAAACAAAACTCAAATAGAAGAAAAAAATAAACAACAAAGTAAAAACACTTTTACTAAACAACAACAACAACAAAATGACTGGATGGCCCATAAAATAGGGAAAGAACATTTGCAAATAATATTTGATAAAGAGTTAATACAGTGATTCTCTACCTGTGGGTGGTGACCCCTTTAGCAATTCTTTCATAGGGGTTGCCTAGCACCATTAGAAAACATGAGATTTACATTATGATTCATAACAGTAACAAAATTGCAATTGTAAAGCAGCATCAAAATAATTTTGTGGTTGGGGTCACAACAAAATGAAGGACTGGCAAATGAAGGTACAGCAATAGGAATGTTACTAATCACTGGATTGATATGTAAACCATACAAGGAAGTTATTGTCATATAGGTTTTTCAGTTGTTTGGTAAGTGTTACACCGTGATATTTTATATTATTTGTGACTATTTACCTTATTTTATTCATAGCCCATTTATCATTTGTATGAAGGAAGGGTACTAATTTGGGGGGTTTAATTTTATATCCAGCAATTTGCTGAAAGTGTTCCTAAGCTATAGGAGTTATCTGATAGAATTTTAGGGGTTGCCAGTAGATGAGCAGCTTTTCCCCAGGACACATTTCCCACCACACTGTCCTATAAATCAGAAACCTACAGCATCAGGGTTTGGAGACCATGAGTTAAAACTGTGAAACCAGGAACCAAAGTCAAACTAATTCTTCATAAGCTAATTGTTTTGACCATTTTTTCTCATAAGTGGAAAGCAGACTAATCTTTATTATGACTTTTTCTGGAAGGCGTTCTTTAATTTGATTACTTCCCTGAATTTTACTATAACTTCTACTTAGATACAACAAGTGTCCGTTGTTATTTGCATGCATATCACTCGATTGTTGTTATTTAATCAACTGTTTTCTTGCTGTCACCTGTTCACATTCTGAATGTAATTATGTCCACACAAACAAACTTATTAGCACAAATAATTCTATTGTATGCCGAAATGTGGACACATATCAATGTATGTTTACAGATTGAGATTAATATAAATTTTAAATCCTAATCTAAAATTAAAATCAGAATATTTTAGAGTTCATTGTTTTACAGCAGTTAAAGCAAGTCCTTGAAGCTAATGATTGCGAAGTGCTTATTTACAACTAATTTAATTATTGATAAACACTGGTTTGAGGTAAAATAAAACTCATGCATGATAAATTTTTTTCTCTAAATTTGATTAGGTTTCCATATGTTCTTAAGTGGCCATTTGAAGCTAGAAAATGAGTTAGAACGGATCTTGTTTAACTCATTAAATGCTGTTAAAGGTCAGCAATTATTAAAGGTTTTAATAACATTCTGGATAAAACACTAAAAATAGTTTTAGCAAATGAAGTCACCAATTCCCAGCTAGCAAGATGAACTTGTTACCATTTTAGAATCTGATAAACCTCCACTAGATGACATTCACAATCTTTACAGCTCCTGGTGTCATACATAGATGTCTGCAGTGTACTCTCTTCACATCCCACAGAGTCACTTTTAATTTATGGAAATTTCTCATTGCCTCTAGGCATACCCACAAAATAGCAAACAAATAAAAATAAATGTTGATTTTAGCCAAGGAAATATGTAGCCGATTTGATCTCTTTTGCTTATTCGACTAAAAATAAATCATCTTAACATAAACTTTCAAAACGAGAGGACAATATTTCTTGTTCATGAACGGAACTGAGGAAAACATTAAATTTCCAACTAAATGCCTGTAAATTAACTAACATTTAATAGAGGTAGATTAAATAGGGGAAATATAAATAAGTAATTAGAATAGCTAAGAAAGAAGGATATTTGCCACAAATATAGTCAGACATCAACTTAGTGAGTAGTTCCAGAGACAGATTGTGCATGACCTGATTAGTGATCTGATGCTTGTTTTTATCCCACATCTATCAAAACTTCCTGCCTGAAGTTTTTACTGGTGCTTTTAGTTTCCAAGCTTCTATTAAAACTTCCACTACATGGTTTACTTACATTCTGCTTTTCTTCATACTCAAATAATGTTAAGTGACTGTGGACCAAATCTTGTGAAATAATAGATCAATATAGCTCTCTACTCCATGTGGTGTTTTTGTCAGATATTTGGTCACTATGATGCAAATGTTGCATTTCATTGAAGGAGGAGCAGGGACATGAAGGAGCCAGCTGAGGAGACAGCATGATAGAAGCTCTAGAGAAGGTGACTATTTACAATCTCTTTAGATGAATAACAGGTAAAGAGGGTAAGAACTTAGGAAAAGAAGATACTGATTGTTAGGCTGGAACCCCTGCTTATCCCCTATATAAGCTGGGGAGCCTAATCTGCTCTCTTTCCTCAACCCCACTCACACAGAGAAAATTTCCCCAACCACTTGGAGAAAACTCTGGGTTAACACGTCATCACTTCTGGACTCTGGGTTTCAGACAACTCACCCTACCTATGGGTTCAGTTTTTGACCATGTATGGACACACTTCCAGCTTCTAGCTGGCTGGTTATCATTCCTTGCTTAAACTCTATAAAACTCCTTCACTTTATCCTGGATGAGTGACTTCACTGACTTGTGTGATAGGCGAACCCACCCTAGATCTACCTCCTAATAAACCTACCTTTATCTACTATCAATATAGTCTACTTTAGCCTATATCTGTATCACCAAAGGGGCTAAAATGCCTATCACTGGTAAAGAGAGAGAGAAGTATATTAGTTCAAGGAATTATTTAAAAAAATACTTTTATAAAGATAACCAAAACCTCATCATTCCTTGGAGAAATAATGGCGACATGAGGAGTCATACAGAATATACTAGGGATGGCCAGGAATAAGCACAGGAATGGCTTCTGGCTCTTTTTATAATTCTCATAGCATGGTTTTGTATAATCAACAATAAAATTACATAGAGGTACGTGCATTTATAGGCTTACCACATATATACTAAAGCTATACCAAAAAAATCCTCAAAAGCCTCATTTCACTTAACTTGAATTATCGCCAAAGGTAAGTTAGTTAACATATCCATGAGCTCAACCACTTATCTTTGGTTGATTGAGTGTATGCATGAATAAGTAAATATTAGCATGTATGGGCACAAGAGAACTTCAGATGCGGTATCTTAGCCATTATAAATATTCAATGGTATTAATTTACAACATACTGTTATCATTAACACATAAAATGACACACCAGTTATTATTCATTTTGCTATTAAATGTTACTGCCTTTAATCAACATATCCCAATAATCTCATGCCCAGTAGTGGTAATCAGTCTACAAGTGAAATCATGAACTCTTTATGTTTCTGTCAGGCCTTTAATCTCAATGTCTTTCAGTTGTTGTCTATGTTGACAAATTCCAGCGATTTTCTTTTAAGTGAAATAAAGGGAATGATCCTACACTTTATGACAGAATGTATATTACCTAAAATCATTGAACCTGACCTTAACAAGTAATTCTACTTTTGAGTAAATATGTAAAGGATCAGTATCTTAAAACACATGCATGCATTTCATGTTTGTTATCATTGTCCACAGCAGTCATTACATAGTTAAGGATTTGTGTATACCTTTTTGTACTAAGATGTAGGCACCTAATAAACCTGATCAAAGAAGGAATTTTGAGTAAGACTGCATTTGTCATTTGTTTTTGTTGTCCTGACACTCATGTATCCTGATGGTCTTTCTCCTTTAATTTAGTCATTCTTGGACATTTTGAAATTATAATTCAATAGTATCAATAGAAAAGTAAGGTTTTCAATGCAGTCAATTTCTTCTTTACATTATGACATAATATTGTTTTGATAATTGTGATTCTCAGAGCCGAATGATCAAAGTTAAACCAAACATATAGTCACAAAATAGATCTAGATATAGATGAAGATGTAGATATCTAGATAGATAGATAGATAGATAGATAGATAGATATCAATACATAGGTATCAAAATTATTTCTAGTAGGTGCTCAAAACTTATTTTTAAAGTGTTTTGATATTTTTGAGAATTTCTTACATATATACATTAAAATATATATACAAATAAATATGTTCATATTTAGGCCCAATTTCCCCTCCAAATCCTCTTTGTATTTTGTCCCACATGTCCATACAGAGCTTCATGTCTTCTTTTGTCCTTTGATAACTCACTATGTCTAATTAGTGCTGCTCATATGTGCATGTGTTGATGTGTGGAGGTCATGTACTGGGCCTACCCTTTGTCAAATTCTCAAAAATAAATAAATAGATAGATAGATAGATAGATAGATAGATAGATAGATAGACAAACAGATAGATAAAATAAACAAAGATTCTTTCTCAATCAGCATTCATGCATTGTCAATAACTCATAGTAAGTGAGAGGACCTGGAGATTATTTACCCAATCTATGCTAGAATTTGGCTAATTTCATATTAGTTTTATCTAGTGAACCTGAAGTAGAAATTTCTGGCTTCTTTGGAGACTCAGTTGTGTTATGTGATTTTTTTCTGGAAACTATCTAATGAGGGGATGTTTTTGCTGAAGCAGATATGTCATGTTGTGCCCAGAAATGTTTATGGACCCAAAATGAACACCAAGGAGCCGACTCTGATGTAATCACATTAGGGTCTCTTTATTACAAACACAAGGTTGGGCTTTCTCACCACAGACGTAGGACAGTTTGGGGAAACAGCTCTGAATCCTCCTTGAGACAGGGTTTTATAAATAAAAACAAAATGGGAGCAAGGGAGGAAGTGTCCAGCCTGGCAAATATCTATTTAAATGACTATTGTCAGGTAACAGGTAGGTGTTCCTAAGCAACAATCACAAATGGTCTGAAAGAACATCTGCAACAATCAGACTAATCTTTGATCAACTCTTGCTAGGAAGTAGCTAGGAAGTAACTCTGGGGTATGGGCCAAGGACAGGCCATGGGGTCCTTCTTGGTATTTTGGCACAGCTTGGGTGCATCTGCAAGTCAAGTTTTCAGGTGCTATTTCCTTTTTCCTTTTCAGATATGAGACTGGTCCCAAGATGGAGTAGGTTTAACCTCTCAGTGGGAGGATGTTTTGCTGAGAACAGATGTGTGGGGTTTTTTTGGTTTTGTTTTTTTGTTGTTGTTGTTTGTTTGTGTTTGTTTGTTTGTTTGTTTGTTTTGGAGGCTGCCTGAGAAAAGGGCATGTGATGCTTCACAAGAACGTTAGCTTAGGAGAACATGTGATGTTTGGAAAGAGTAAAAATACAGCCCAGCAGACAGTGGAAAATGTTATGTTATTGGTTTGCGTTGCCATTCTTGGCGGATCAAATTTGTTGTGACTTCCTAGAAAGAAATGCACCAAAAATATTCTGTTGGAGTTCTGGCAGCTTCTTGCTACTTCCACAGACTCAGGCCAATTAGCAAAGTCTAGAGGTTTCTTCTGGATCAAACTGCCACTGATGATTCATGAATCGTGCTTGCAAGTGGATAGAACTACCTTGGCAGATTCATGTGAACTGAATTGCTCATACCCTGGCAATGCAGATTGGTTTTGCCCCAAAGAACTATTTCTAAACAGGTCTAAACCCTCCTTTGCCCTATTAACCTTTCCTTTCCACTACCTCTTGTGGGTGGTGGGCTAGAGTGGAGGCTAAAACATTTAAATACACTAATTAAGGTAGGTTTTGAAAATTATGAGCCTACAGTAACCAAAGATGTTTACATTGTAATAGCATTAGCCATATTATCTCCCAAAGAGAGAATTTCACAACAGTTTTCTTCTCCTCTTCCTCTAACTTTTATTTATTTATTTATTTATTTATTTGTTTATTTATTTATTTATTTTTGGTTTTCCAGACAGGGTTTCTCTGTGTAGCCCTGGTTGTCCTGGAACTCACTCTGTAGACCAGGCTGGTCTCGAACTCAGAGATCCACCTGCCTCTGCCTCCCAAATGCTCGGATTAAAGGCATGCGCCACCGCTGCCCAGCATCCTCTGACTTTTATATCCTTTTAACAATACTTGTATGATGTTTCCTGAGTTCTTATGGTAGTGGGGTTTATATAGATGTCTCATTTGGGTACTAGGACCAAGTCTGTTTTTTAAACTCTAACAAGGTTTGCATCTCTTGCTTAACTACTTTCCACTTTAAAAGACAAAACACTCTAACATCTAAAGCTCATACAACATTGTGGAAGTTAAGAGTTTATTTTTAATGAAAATTTCAATTTATAATATTTGTAAACTGATTGCTGATATTCTATTTAGGAGTGCAGTCTCAAAATACCTAGAAAATGGATGGATAGTTTCAATTTCATGCATGAAAATACCTAATTGTTACTTTCTTTGCAGATAAAATTCTATCTGTAAATACAATAGGCCATTTTAGTTATATTTTTGTGTTACTTTTTTGGCTTTTTTTGAGATTATAATATAATTACATTATGTTCCCTTTCCCATTCCTCCCTCCAAGTCCTTTTATATGCCCCTTTTTGCTCACATTAAAATTCGTCATTTTTTTTAATTAATTGATGTGACCTATACATATATGTTCTGAAATATAACCTTCTCAGTCTGTATAATGTTGCTCATGTTTATGCTTTCAGGATTGGTCATTTGTTGTTGGCTAATCATATTATTTCAGTCTTATAAACACTTATTTTACAAGATTATGATGCTGAAGCTGGATGTCCACCATCCCCAGCCAATTAAAGCTATATAGTGACACCAATTTCAGAAAGAAATGAAGGGACAGGAGTGAAAGTAAGTGAATTTTTTCTAACTAAACTGAAATTCATAATAATGTGAAAATCTTGCAGTAGAGAGATTTCTTTCTGTCAATAGTTATATAATTCTATATCTAGGATGTTTTTTGAAATTAGTTGTATGAAACATCAAATTGTTCAAGTGCCCCTGATTGACAGAGATTAAAGGAAAAGGAAGGAAGAAAGGGATTATAGAAATTAGGAATTTAAGTAAGGGAAGGGGACAAGAAAGAATAGGGACAGGAAGATATAGAAAGGAGGAGGTAAGGGTGAGGAGACATACTTGGAAAGGAAAGAGAGAAGAGGGGAGGGGAAAAGAATGTAGGGGAGAAGAGGGGAGGACAGGGAATGAGAAGGTAAAAGCAAAAAAAAAAGGAAAAGAACATCAAGTCTATGTGACTATACACTCATGGAAAATGTTGGAGATAGAAGATGCTTTTAATATCTGAGTGACATACACTCTCACCTTAACCTCTATTCTTCAAAAAGGCACTCTGTAGTAAAAGCTTCATTTCATTGATTTTGCTCTGCAGTATTCAGACATCCTTTTGGTTTCTTTGTATATATTTGTGTATTACACTGTCATAGTCAATCAAATATCTGATAATATCACCACATTTAAACAGATAAAACTCTTTAAGAAATGGTCATTTCACCTTCTAAGTTATTATATGCAAAGAGATTTTTGTAAGCAATATTTATAAACAAATTCAAAACATCTAGGAAAAAATCAAGAAAAGTCACAATTAACATGGAGATAAATACTTTTTAGGGACAGTACCCTACCAAAATCATGAACATGTGTCACAAATGCAGATGGTAAAATCTATTCAAGATCAATTAAATATAAATGTTCTAATCTAGAACTCAATTCTTCAGGTCTCAAAATACAAAGTTAATGATTACACAGGAATAAGGACTGTACACTTGTTCATTTAGATAAATGTTCATATTAATTTTTTCTGTAAATTTGATTGTTATTTTGCTGGGGAATTATTTTTATGGATATGTTTTCCCCGTAGTGGGTTCTATAGGCTTTCCAGTACCAAGTCTGATATTAAATTTAATTTTGAAAAAGTTTCCTTTTGTAGACACCACTGGAAACTCTAGTTCAAAAACCCAAGAAAAGACAATGAAACAAAAACTGTCAGAGAGAACAGTTGTTGAAATCCTCAAACAATGTACAATTTGGTTACAGGATGAGATTGGTGTTATGATACAGATCAGGACTGTTTTATTATGCGTTCAATGAATAGCTTTTTATTACCATATGGCAGGCTGTGAATGTAGCAGTTTGGATAAATAGCCTAAATGGTCATTGTAAAAAGACCTTAATGTTCCCACAGTTCAATTGAAATTTTGTTAGGAAGACTGGAGGAACATTTTCCTTCAGATAGTTTCTAAAGCATATGTAGTTACACTAAATCAAAAATATTTTACAGGGTGCTGAGCTTTTGGGCAAGATTACTTCAAATGTCCTTTCACTCACAATTATAAAATGAAGGCTTTTTTTTAGAAGAAATTAAATGATCAATTACTTAGTAATATTTCATTTTAAATAGTTTTCAGTTGCTAAGTATTATCTTCCTTGACTAATTCCAAGACCATATTTAATAATATTCTCTGATTAGGCAAACAGAAATGCAGTGGTTATGCCCATACTATACTTGCAAGTTATCAGTAGCAAAATGCCTATTTTTTTTCTTCAGTTTGCCAGGGGAAATCATTAAGAATTTTTATTGTGCTAACAGAAAACAATATATATAGCTGTCTTCTTAGAGATCTACAAGAGTCTGATGTATTCAGAGGCGAGTGCTCACAGCTAACCATTGAAGTGATCAAGGGGTTCCCAATGGAGGAGTTAGAGAGAAGACTGAAGGAGATGAAAGGGTTTGCAGCCCCATGAGGAGAGCAACAATACCAACCAATCAGAGCTCCCAGAGTCTAAACCACCAGCCTGCGAACACACAAGGAGGGACACATGGCTCCAGCTGTATATGTAGAGGAGGATGGCCTTGTCGGGCATAGGTGGGAGAGGAGATCCTTGGTCCCATGAAGGCTGGACACTGAGTATGGGGAATTTGAGGGTGGGGAGGTGTGAGTCGGGGGAAGTGGGGGGCACATCCTCATAGAAGCAAAAGGAGAAGGATGGGATAGGGGGTACCTGGGCGGGGGGGGGGGAATGTGGTAAGTGGATAACATCTGAAATGTAAACAAAATATCCAATAAACAATGTAAAAAATGAAAATCAAATTAAAAAAAGAAATACAATATAATTGAAGCATTAGGATAAGACCTCTTGAGTACATAGTTGTTTTCCAATATATCTATGTAAAATGAAGAAGAAATTACAATGCATACGCTTTTTTTTATGAGTGTAAATCATGGTATTGCCTTTTTTTGGAAGATTACTGGCTGTCATCCAGAAGTTGAGAGTTGACAGTCTGTGCAGAGAAAGCAGAAGTAAAAGGAAGGATGTACAAATAATGTGAGTGGCAGATGTAAAAATGTCTCGAGACTTAAAGAGATCATGCAGAAATTGGGGCAGTAGAAGACTTTTTGCTTTAAAATAAAATAACAGTTGCAACTGATCTGCTAATGAAAATACATCTGCTATGAAAATACATCATTTATGTTACACCTTGCTGTTAGCAATAGGTTCATAGTATGTTCAGGTATGTAATAGACAAAAATTGCCATTTATAGCCAAATAGAGTTGGAAGAAATACTTTATAATTAAATAAAGTACTGCAAGACATTGTAAAACGTCTCTTCAACTATTTATGTTTAAATCAATAGCATTTGTATGAAAATCTGAATTCAAAGAACTAAAAAGTCTAAACCAAAAATACTTGAAATTTGTAAAGATACAAATCATTAAAACACGTAGATGTTGTTTGAAAT
Organism: Grammomys surdaster; assembly: GCF_004785775.1. Classification (NCBI taxonomy): domain Eukaryota; kingdom Metazoa; phylum Chordata; class Mammalia; order Rodentia; family Muridae; genus Grammomys; species Grammomys surdaster. The sequence continues at coordinate 4,531,439 of NW_021604619.1, read as the reverse complement.
ACTATGATATTATATTCCAGAAATATTTCTTATCCACTGGGTAATTTCTGACAACACAAGACATTCACTCTTGATTATATTATGTATGATGTATACTCATATACAAAACTATACCCTTATCATTAAGGATTAGTAATGATAATACTTAAATTATGAAACCAACTGAGGTGTCCAACAACAAAAGGAAGGGCAAAGAAAATCTGCTATACATACACAATAGAAGGATTCCGAAGCACAAAGAGTAGTAAGTTATAATATTTGTAGGAAAATTGATGCATCTTGATATAATAATATGAAGTGATCTCAGACAAACATCTTATTTTCTTTTCTTGTTTATCTTATTTTTGTTTGTGGTCTCTGCCATTAATTCAAGACAACAATCCTCCCTCTCTATGTGTGTCTATGTGTCTGTGTGTCTGTGTAGTGAGTAACTTAATATAAAATATATACTGATTAAAATGTAAAAAAACCAAATAAACAAAAAACAAAACAATAAAATATGAATGGAGCTATCCTACATCGTAATTAAAATCACTCCCAAAAGCATATGGTTATTAATCAAGTGCCATGTGTAGGCCCCCTCACAATGAATTCTTATCCATTGTAATGCTAAAACAATGCATGCTGTTACACTTCCTCTTGGCTTCCTGCCAGACTAAGTGGAAAGACCCTATTTTAAAATATGCACATGCTTTTGTTGTAAGAAAGAAATAAAGCCTATAGGTTTCCTGTCTATATGGTCAATTTTTCTGGTGCTGGAAGTTGCAATTCAGACTATTGAGAAACAACAGTAATTGTACTCAGCTATAGACCCAGAAATACATTTCTGACCTGCCATGAAATATATGCCCACTGACATAACACAGGCACAACTGCTGTGGTGTAGCAAATAATTTCCTGATTAGTTTGGGTGTCTACTCCATGCTTAGTACTACTATATATGTGTTCAAAAGTCCATGCTTGGAAAGTCCTAGGCTTTAATGGGAAAACTATCGTTATTTCCATGCTAAATAGATATGATATACATGTCAAATTTCCTTCTAAATATTTGTATTTATAATCTAACACTAGAGATTGTTGATATTGTTGGAACTGTTCAGAGAAATTTCTTTTTGCAATGAGCACTGGTTACTATCTAAACTTGTAACTAACTGAAGTCCTAAGAGTAAACAACTACAGAACACTCATTCTAAAGGGAGAAATCTGAACTGTCTTTCAAAGGCTTGGAACACTGAGGATCAGAAAGAATGAAAGAACAGAAGAGAAGGAAGAAGGCATAGAGACATAGCTTTTGTGCTTTTAAATTCTCAGCAGCTATGATAAATTGCACAAGACCTAACCAATACTGGGCTTGTCACCATTTCTTTATAGAGGGAGGTGGGGCTCACACCCACTGCACAATCATGAGGATATATGGGCAGTTAATAGTGATCTCTGGTGGTTAGGGTAGACATAGGAACTTGCAAGGCCTCCTTTCTCTGTGAGGATTTATGGTCAGTTAGTGGTCACTACTGAAGGAGAGAGATCTTCAGTGGTGTAGCCACTGGGAAGGGTTCAATTCTCTTGTAAATAAGTCTTCAGTCAAACAAACATAAGGACATCATTAGTTCATCACAACAAAAAGTGTTACAAAAAAATAAAACAAAGACAATCTGGAAGTGGCATGGGGAAATAGGGTAAGGGAATTTAATATAGTAAAAATATATAAACATAATTAAAGCTAATATTATATGTAATTTATATATGCTAAAAATGTGTAAAATGTGTTAGATTTTAAAAACATAATTCACTTTGTGAAGATTTGTGTTCTGTATAACGTATTTTGTTAGACTAGAAAAAGGTCCTACAATAGGGTCATAAATTAAAAGTTGAAACATTTAAAAAAACATAACTTCAAATGAATGTAAGTAACCTGATAGCAATACCCAATTGAAATTGTTCATTATAACCTGAAGAATTGTCTACATTTTCTACAGTTCTTTTTCCTTAGTGTGAAGATGACTATGAGAAAGAGATGACTAAATCTAAGAGCCATTGTCAAATGATCTAGGAGCATCAATCCTGCATGGTTTGGCCTCTGCTATTCTTCACTATTTATTTGGCATTTGGTATATGCCTCATCATTAGATGTCTGGTGTTCATGTTCTTACTCTTCTGCCCACTTACAATGTGGTAGGCAACCATGTAAGATGGTATCTAAAGCTTCCTATCTCCTGCTCCTGACTATGTCCCTTCTCAGTTTCTGAAACATGGGCTGGGTTCTAGTAACTTCAGTATGACTGATATAATTTAGCAAAGTTGATTCAATATGACTTTTATGATTAGACCACAAATGATTGTAACTGTCATTTTGCTATCTGACTCTTTTACCTTCTCAAATTTAATTGATGACAGAAGCTGTCACAGAGACAGCCATGTGCCAAGGAAGTTCAGCCAACAGCTTGCAAGGTTCTAAATATTGCCAACAACCCTCCAATGAGCTTAGAAATAGGTGCTTCTTCAATTAAACCTATAAGCGGCATTGGGATCATTTAATAAGAGCGTCTTAAAGCTTACTGGGTAACCTGGAAGGAGAAAACTTAAGCTTCTCCAGATTCCTCACTTCCTAAACTTCACTATTAAATTGTCCTAGTAGCACCCTAGTTGTATGAAAATTTGTTATATGGGCATATATCCTACAGTATGACCAATATTCTTTTTTGTTTTTTGGGGTTTTTTTGGATTTTTTTTTTTTTTTGGTTTTTCGAGACAGGGTTTCTCTGCATAGTCCTGGCTGTCCTGGAACTCACTCTGTAGACCAGGCTGGCCTCGAACTCAGAAATCCACCTGTCTCTGCCTCCTAAGTGCTGGGATTAAAGGCGTGCACCACCACCGCCCGGCAATCAATATTCTTCATTAAGTTCTTAAGCCTTCTATGTTTATGTTTGGCAAATAATGATAGCAAGGATAACTCTGACATATATGAAATGCACCTTAGCATTTAGTCAATATCGCATGAAATATAGAGCAAAACAAAACCTGATACAGAATCAGACATAGATACATTACACTCCTGGATAAAAGTAAAAGGAAACTACAAGACTAATTGTGTATCTTATAGGCATGTTAGACATACAAATACAGAGTCACAAATTCATGCATACTTTTTTCAGACATTAATACCAGGAGGAATGATAATACCAGTAACACAATCTCAATCAATAGTGATAATATTAATATTAAGAAACTAATCAATTGAGTTTGCAATGAAAAATGAGAACTATATGTAAGTTGAATAACAGCAAAGAAAATAGGTATTATTTTGTTTCTGTAAACAAAATAAAATAAACATAAATATTTTTCATGGTTTTCCTTGATAAGGTTTAAGAACATTAAGGAACCTTATTTTTTTATTTAATTACAGTGGTGTCCTAAAATGGTGATCATCAAACTAATTAATTAATACTTATTAAGAGACATGTGCCAAAATTAAAAATGATTATTGAGATTTTCATGCATAACTTACAACCACTATTGTGCAAAATCACTTTTAGATGCACTAGAAGATCCCCTTTCCAACATTAGATGGTCAGACATTCACTACAGAGACATATTGTGTTGTAAATGTAATATCATCCTGTGGAGATATGCCTATGTATACTGCCAGGATCCCCATAAAAATATGATTCAATTTGAATCAGATTTGATAAGCAAGACAAGTCATGGATTTCTTTTTATAAATGTTTATTTTTTATATCGTTGCTTTTGCATTTGGTTTTTTTTGAAGTATAATTTTATACAATTCCTGGCCTTGGAATTAAGTATTAGTTCTGGTGACAGAAAAAAAATAGAAACATTTTTAGAAAATTAATATGGAATCAAGTAAAGCATGCAAAAGGCTACTCAAGGAATCTAGATACTAGAAAATTGTGAAGGATTATACCCAAGAAATGTCTTCTAATATGTCCTGGTAAGAAATTAATACTGCTATCTTCCACAGAAAGTTGTTTTGCATAAAACATTTGTTTTCTTTTGTTGTGGGAAACACTGTGACAATAACCACAGTGTTATTGTCTTATATGTACCAGCCACAGTACATCACTGAGGGAAGTCAAGCCAGGAACTCAAGCAGGACAGGAAACTAGAGGTAAGAACTTAAGCAGAACCCCTGGAGAATAATGAACCCTGATTACTGGCTTCTACCCACAGATTGGTTTTCTATTTTCTTATTTCATAATAGGCCACCTATTCATGAGTGGCATTATCCCCGTAGGCTGTTATTTCCCAGATGAGTCAATTAATCAGAAAAATGCCCCACAGACTTGCCCACAGGCCATTCTGATGGAAGCATTTTCTCAGTTGTAGTTTCTTCTTCCCACATCTGTGTCAGGATGAAAAAAGCAAGCAGTATAATATGCAAATATTCATGATTGATATTAATAAATGGGGTGGAAGAAAAACTATCCAAAGTTTAAAAAAGGTAAAATAATAGGATGTATGCATAAGACAAAGCAACAACTTACATAAAATGCTCTAATGTATGTGGAAAATTGGCATCTGACTATACCAGACTTGGTATAATTCTATAGAGAGATTGTAAAGGAGCATAAACAAATTAAATAAAAGCCATCCCCCTAAATATGAAGTACTGTGTAAGCAAGTACCCTGTTGTTCTTCTCAGAACCTCTCATTGTTTATGTAACTAAAAAATATTGCATAACACATAGCAAAAGCCATGCACTTCCTATGCTAGAGCTTTAGTCTATCAAGGTTATTGAATTCTTTTAGTCATTGTTTGCAAAACGAGCTACCTAGACTATTTATTTAATTTTTATTTATGTTCAGACACTCTTTTGAAGCAGCTTCAAAAGATAATGTTTATATAACAGAAATAGTTTCAACTTAATATACACATTTTGAAATGCTTGAAAAGATTTAGAAGAAAGCTTCAAAAACTACTGTTAATAAAACAAAGTCAGTGAAAGTATTTTCAAAGACCTTATAATGGTTTTTTTTGTCATTTATTTATTTATTTACACTCCAGATTTTGTTCCCTCCCCCTACCAGTATACCCTCCAACTGTTCCACATTCCATACCTCCTCCCCAATCCCTGTGTCCACGAAGATGTCCCTACTCCGTCCCCCTCCCAATCATAACTCTAAGTTCCTTATGGCCTCGAGGCTCCTGATGGTTAGGTGCATCTTCTCTTACTGAACACAGAGCCGCCAGTCCTCTGCTGTATATGTTTTGGGGGACCTCATATCAGCTGGTGTACGCTGCCTGGTTGGTGATCCAGTGTTTGAGAGATCTCAGGGGTCCAGGTTAATTGAGACTGCTGGTCCTCCTACAGGGTTACCCTTATCCTCAGCTTCTTCCAGCCTCTACTTAATTCAACCACGGAGGTCATCAGCTTCTGTCCATTGGTTCGGTGCAAATATCTACATCTCACTCTTTGAGCAGCTTTCTGGGTTTTCTGGAGAGCAGTCATGATAAGTCCCTTTTTGTGAGCACTCCATAGCCTCAGAAATAGTGTCAGGCCTTGGGACCTCTCCTTGAACTGGCTCCCACTTTCAGCCTGTTTCTGGACCTTCTTTTCTTCAGACTCCTCTCCATTTCCATTCCTGCAGCTCTTTCAGACAGGGACAATTATGGCTTGGAATTTTGACTATGAGATGGCAACCCCCTCCCTCGCTTGATTCCCGTCCTACCCTTTCTGCCCTTTCTGCGGGAGGTGTGCTCTATAAATTCCTTCTCCCTACTGTCAGGCATTCCATCTAAGGTTCCTTCCTTCGAGTCCTGAGTGTCTCTCACCTCCCAGCTCTATGCTGTATTCTGGAGAGAACCCCAACCTCCTACCTCTGAGGTTACCTGTTTCCATTCTTTCTGCTGTCCCTCAGGGCTTCAGTCCTTTTCCCTCACCCAATACCAGATCAGGTTCCCATCAACCCCACATTGCCCATCCACTTTCCTTCCCCGGTCCCTCCTGTGGGTGGCATGTTCTCGCCCGTGAGATAACACAGACACCAATGTTCTTCAGCAGATCTTTATTACGATGTTATAGAGGAAAGACCCGCTGGGAGAAAGCCGGCTGGTGGGAACCGGCTGGCGGAAAAGGCCCCGAGCCCCGGGAAGGCCCTGGTTAAATACCCCCTGGAGTGATGTGTACATACTCGGTTGGTCAAATGCCCATAAAACCCTATATGCCCCGGGATGGGCTGTGACTTCACGTGCTTTCCCCTCACACAAAGACAGTAAATTACAGAACTTGTGAGAGCATCGGATTGCCAGAGATGTCTCTGCTTTCCACGGCTCTCTACACCCTCCCTCCCTCCCCTCTTGTGATTGCTTTCTTCTTCCTGGAAGTGGGACTGAGGAAAGCTTCTGTAAGGCAAAGGACATAGTCAATAAGACAAATCGGCAACCTATTGATTGGAAAAAATTCTTCACAAACCCCACATCCAATAGAGGGCTAGTATTAAAACTAAATAAAGAAATCCAGAAGCTAACCACAAAAAAAAAATCAAAAAGTGGGATATAGAACTAAACTGAGAACTCACAACAAAGGAATCTCGAATGGCTGAGAAGCACCTAAAGAAATGCTCAAAGTTCTTAGTGATTGGAGAAATGAAAACCAAAACAAACCTGAGATTCCACCTTACACCAATCAGCATTGCTAAGATCAAAACCTCAGGTGACAACACATGTTGGAGAGGATGTGGAGAAAGAGGAACACTCTTCCATTGCTGAAGGGGTTACAAACAGGTACAACCACTCTGGAAATCAATGTGGAGATTCCTCAGAAAATTGGAAATAGATCAATCTACCTAAAGACTCAGCAATACCACTCTTAGTAATATACCCAAAAGATGCCCCACCATGCCATAAGGGCATGTGTTTCACCATGTTCATTACACCCTTATTTGTGATCGCCAGAAGCTGTAAACAGCCCAGATGTCCCACGACAGAAGAATGGATACAGAAAATATGGTTCACTTATACCATGGAATACAATTCAGCTATTAAGAATGAGGACATCCTGAGTTTTGCAGACAAGTGGATGGATCTAGAAAATATCATCCTGAGTGAGCATGGTGGGTGCTCGCTAATAAGTGAATACTAGCCAAAAAATACAGAATAACCAAGATACAGCCCATAAAACTAAGAAAGGTATACAAACTGAAGATCTTATAATTTTACAAACCTGTATAAAAGAAAAAACCTACCAGATCCCATTTCAAGTAATTTATTTATTCTAACTTTTAGAAAAGTCAGGAAAGATTATATATTTCTACCAGGGATCTTGAGATAAAGTGCAGAATTTTCAAAATATACATATTTCTGCAAACAGAAAAATCAGTCACTTATGGGGCAGAAGGTATTAACATAAAGATGTTTTTGACCTGTTATTAAAGTAACATTAATTAAATCTTCTCAAAATTTATTACATAACATTGCTATGTGGAATTAACTCTAAATGCTACAGAAAATAAGAAGACATGGCTAAGAATTATCATTATTTTACTTATGATATCAGCCCTGTTGTAAGGGCACAATCACTGGCCATTACTACTGATATGACTAGAAGAATAGCTGGAGCTGGAGAACTGACTCAGCTGTTAAATGACCTTAATAGACTTGAGTTCTAAATTATCAAATTACCTGTAACCGCAGCTTCAAAGCATCTAAAGACTTATGCTGGTTTTTAGAGAAATTACTCACAACTGGAAGACACACACAGAGACACATAAATACAAATAAATCCTAAACTTGGATAAGGGACTAGAAGATGGACAGGGCTCAAAGGCGTTGTGGCAGTCACCAGTGGATAATTGGAATAAAATACAGAGTCCTTTAAAGAACCTTTGTGAAATGCCCACGAGATAGTGCAAACATAGGAGAGGGGATTTTACTCAGAATGAAAGAAAGTCTATGGAATCTAAGTTATCAACTTGTTGTACCTGGAAAGAAGGAAATTGAACTGAAGAATTATCCATCAGGCATGTTTGTGGAAGCTGTTTTCTACATTGCTAATTCATAAAGGATGGTCCAGCCTACCATGAGCACTGCAATGTTTAGGCAGGAGAAACAGGGACACATACACAAAGGAGCTGAATAAGAGCCTGAACCTGAAGTCATTCTTCTATGTTCCCTGTTCTAGGTTCCTATCTTGAGTTCCTCCCCTAAATCCTTCAGTAATGGACTATTACTTAGAAGTATTAGCAAAATGAATTCCTTTCTCTCTAACATAACTTTGATTAATGTTTTATCACAGAAACTAAAAGCAAACTAGAATCACCGATGACCACATATTTGACCTGAAAAAATACATTGTCAACATATGAATAAAATTATCTAATTCAACCATACTGTGGTCTGATGATTTGTGGGCTTCACATGCTATATATAAAGAAGCAGCTTTACCTTCAGTCAGTAAGAATCAGTCTCACTCAGATACACATGAAAATATTAATCTTAAATGCCCCCATTAGTCCCCAGAATAACTTGTCCAGTTCTTGGGAGAATGTCAAAATGATTGTTCTGACCTTTTTACCTACACTCAATCTAATAAGCATTAGTGGTCAGAACTGCGGTGACACAGCAGTGAAGACAAATTATGTCTTTTGTGTTTATCTTCCTTTTTAGATATAATATGGCATGAGACATTTAAGAGCTATAGCAAAATGTGCAATTTACTCATAACTAATCTAGAACTGTACTAGGTACCAGAAGACTTTTCTGCCGCTTCTAAAATCAAAGTTAATTATATCAGTTGGGTAATTGAATATATGTATATCCACAGATAGCATTATTCTTTAAAACCTTAAAAAGAATATTTCATTTGATAAGCTAAAGAAAGTAAATTGCACCAAACTTTCACCCATTTTTTTACAGTAACAGGTTATAATTGATTATTCCTAAAAAATATAGTTCAATGGTTCTCAACCTGTCTAATTCTGCAACCGTTTAATATAGTTCCTCATGTTGCGATGGCTCCCAACCATAAAATCATTTTTGTTGCTACTTCATAATTAATTTTGTTACTCTACGAATTATAATCTTGATATCTGTGCTTTCTGATGATCTTTTGAAAGTCATGACCCACAAGTTGAGAATAAGCAGTGATGTAGCTTTTGCTATACAAACATTCTTTACTTGTTTGTCAACTTAAAAAAATAACTTCTTTTTGTGAAAGAATCTGATAAAGTATATTCTTGCCATTATTTTTCTCTAGGGTACAAATTAAAGTTTAGGATACTTACTAAAGATTTTAAAATGTATCCTGTTTTATCTCTGTGAGTCCACATACCTGAGATGAAAAATATCTGAAGTAAAACCTTCATTAAAATTCAGTAAACTAAATTCAGTTAAGAACCACAGAATAACTTTGTTCTGTTACAATGTTTATGAAGTGGTTCAGTAAACCTCAATAGCATCTGTTAGGTGATTATAACCCTTTTTAGATCTTTCCTAAGACTTATAGCATATAGTATATTTTTTGAACATTATATGTCCAAAGTCAAGTATGTAGAGAGTACTGTGAAAACATGTACTGTGATGAATTTGAATGGTTATTAATCAGTGCTATTGATTGCAAGAAAGAAACTGATGCAGGACAAGAAAAGAAATGACAGAAAACTCGGAGAAGCAATACAGATTGCTCAGAAATTATGGACATCAGGACCTTGATGTGAATGTGTCTGTTTAATAATAATATTCTAAATATAATAAAAATCTAATATTATAAATTCCACCCTACCACACCTACTTCTGTCACAGCTACCAGTGTTAACATTCCGGATGACATTGTGATTTCCTGCCCACCTTTAGAACTCAAAGTTGAGCAAGAGACAGTACATGCTGCCACTGTACACTGAAGCTGAACCCTGACTTTTGCCACATTCACTAGTGTCACCACAGACTAATCCAGGAAGAGGTCATAGGTGACACACTTCACCATAGAAAAATAAGACAACATTAGAAAGCCAAATCAATTATACAGTTTATTCAGATTTTAAAATAGAGGTGTTCACTGAACATTTGAGTGAAATGGAGATAATTGTTCACCAGTACCTTCCAATAAGACCATCTTCAAAGGACATTTCTTACAACAGATATATAGTTTTAAATGTTTTTAAAGATGGTTCTTGACATGTTGTCAAGGATACTCTTGGATTTCTGCTTTCAGATTCATATTTTCCTATACCTCTCAAGTAGCTGGCACTACAGGCATATACCACCAAGTCAAACAATATAAAAATTTTTCAGTATCTGTGTACCTATGTCTCTGGTGAATTTATAGTCTACTGGCTCTAAATCAAATAGAACCCACCCCTTGGCATCTGTTGGGTAAATAATTACAGTCCTGTGGAGAGATACTTCAGTGGTTAAGAAGATTTGCTGATCTTTCAAAGGGTCCCAGTTGAGATCCTAACACCCTGGAATTGCAAGCCTACAGCTCTTGCAGTTCCAGGTTTATGATATCTGACTCTTTTCTATCCCTCTGTATCTTCACACATGTTGTGTACACACACATACACATGCACACACATACACACTACACACAAATAAGTAAATTTAACTTATAGTTTTTTCAATTGTTATCATCTTTTGTGGTAGTTCAACAGGTATGAAATAGGTTACAAACACTACACATTAAATTACTTTTCAATAGATTATTGCTGAAATTAGAACCATCACTAAATAATGGAAATATAATAAATATTTCAAATTACTTTGTTTTATCTGAAACATCATATACATATTACCCAAATTATATTGGAAGCCTGATTTAGAATTCGTAATACCTTTATAGTAATGTTATTCTTACTAAGGACTTACTCAAGAGTTAAAAAAATGATATGAAATTTCCACAACTTTCCATATTATTGTTCAGTATGGTCATATGCCTGCGAGGAAAACTGAGAACTGAGGTTAGTATATGAACTATTGGTAAAATATTTTTGTTTTCCATACAACATTATACGTTGTACGTTATAAGGTAAAGTTTTCTAAGTATTGAATATAATGAATTTGGGTTTTTTACCCACTTAACATCCTGGTTGCTCGCCACCTCCAAGTTTCCACTCACACAGTTGCTCACTCCACCCCATACCAACCCACTTATTCTCTGATAGGACAGAGGCACCCTCTGAGTATCCCTCTACCAGCAGATCAAGTCTCTGCAGGGCTAGGCGTGTCCTCTCCCACTGAGGCCAGACAAAGACATCTCAGTTAAAGGAACATATTCCACAGACAGGCAACAATTTTAGGGATAGCCACCCCGACTCTAGTTGTTGGGGAACATGAAGACCGAGCTGCACATCTGGTTCCAATGTGCCAGAGGCCTATGCCCACATGTGTATGGTCTTTGGTTGGTGGTTCAGTCTCGGAGAGACCCCAAGTGCCTAGGTTAGTTAAAAATGTTGGTCTTCCAGTGGAGTTCCTATCCCCTTCAGGGTCCTCTGTCTTTCCTTCTACTCTTCTGTAAGAGTCCCCAAGCTCCTTCCAATGTTTAGCTGTGGATCTCTGAATCTGTTTTGGTCAGTTGTTGGGTTGAACCTCTCAGAGGACAGTTATGCTAGGCCTTGTCTACAAGAATAACAGACTATCATTAATAGTGTCAGGGTTTGGTACTTGTCATGCACTGGTTCTCCCGTAGGGCCAGCTATTGGTTAGCCATTCCCTCAGTCTCTAGTCTACTCCTGTACCTGCCTTTCTTGTAGATAGGATACATTTTAGGTTGAAAGATTTGACGACGAGCTGTTGTTCTTGCACCAGTGATATTCCTGCCTAGCTACAGAAGGGAGCCTCTTCAAGTTCCATACCCCAACTGCTGGGAGTTTCAGTGGAAGTCAACCCCATTGATTCCTGGGAGTCTCACCCATCTCAGGCTTGATGCCCCAGCGTAGGGGGATGCTAGATCAGTAAGGCAGGAGTGGGTGAATGGATAATGAAACACCCTCTTAGAGGCAAAGGGGAAGGGGGAGAGAGGGGATGAGATGGAACATTTGTGGAGGGGTGCTTGGGAAGGGGGATGTCATTTGAAATGTAAACAAGTAAAATGATTAATAAAAATAAGATAAAATGAATTTATTTTCTCATATCAAATCAACATAATACATATATATATGTAAGAAAATATGAAATGCTGCAGATTTGTTAACTTAAATTCAAAATACATATGCAGAAAATATAAAAAAAAATTTTAAAATAGAAGACCTTTGCTTGAATTTTCGTTTTCTTTCCCTCTCATTTTCACACTGTCTGTTCTAGTCTAATTATATAAAATGTATACCAAAACTTACATACACTAAAAAATATGAATTTGTATAGAGAACATATATTTCTATAAAAATTATCAAAATTTCTTAAGCACAGGTTTAAACCAACAAAATAAATGAGGTAATTAGATGAAATGAATTGATTTTAATTTTCAAAATTCTTTTCTGTTTCCACATTGTATTCCAATACACTTAACTAAGGTTCAATCACATCAACATAAGTTCATATGCACTATTTTATACATATATATATATATATATTCTAATACATTCTAAAACATAGCATGGCCAATATTATTAGTTAAACATCTTGTTTTGGGACAACATCAAAATGCATATGGGCACATGATATACTTCTCCATTAAATAAGATCTATAATATTTTGCAATCTAACATGAAATATTCTGTAATCAAACATGAAATAGGCTTTATTGTGGCCCCTGAAATCACAAACAAAACTAAATACATGCATGATTCTAGTTTCTTTAGTTCCATACTATGTCATTTCAGACTATCTAATATAGGATTTGAGATAAGTGTTTTCAGCAAGGCTTACTGTCATATTGAAAGAAATTTATTGCCTGACTTAATCCTTAAGCATCAAGCTCATAGAAAATCATAAGCATGAAAGTGTCCTGAAGGCAGATGCATATTAGAAAAAATTCCCTAACGCTCAGTACAATACCAAAATGGTCTTGAAGTGGTTTTATACTGGTCTAATACAATGAGTTTTTGATACATTTCATATCAACGCCAAAAAATTAGCAACACTGTTTAGAAGAAATATTTGTAAAGTATAGATAACAGCCTAGTGGGAATAGGGAGATGAGTAACTTTGTTTACTTTTTTGCTTGGTTATTTGCTTTTTATTTACCTCTAATTAACTGGAAGAATTGGGAATATGTGGGTACAAAAGACAAGAGGGTGTTGATTTCTACAGAGTGAGAACACATTGAAGAAAGAAAGTAGGAAGAATTAAACATAATACTTTAAGTCCATTTATACAGAAAATCTTGACAAAGAGAGAAGCTTTTCAAGAAATAGATGCTAATACTAATAGAGAAGAAACCAATATGGAAGACAGGGGACATAATATGCTTGAGATAAACAAGTCAGTAAATAGATGTTTGGAAACAAAGCAGTTAGAAAATGAAATTCAGATGATTTGAGTTACCCTATTAGTTTGAAAAACTCACCCAGGATCTCCAAACCTCATTTACTTGCTCTGGAATCATGAGTAATTTCTTCCCAGCAGGATTATGATGAGGACTTAATGCACTAAAGTTATCTAGGTACTTCAGAATCCCTAGCACAATAGAGATGTTGCAGATATTTATTTGAGGATAAAGGATATGTGTTTAAAAGAACTAAAAACAAGAATTACCCTTGAAGCTGCAAAGAAGCTTTCAATGAGTTGACTGGTGACTATGAAGAACATTTCTTGAAAGACTCAGAAGAGAAGGTAAGAGACAGATAGAAAAGAGAGGACTCTCTGAGACAGTGAATATAATAGGTACTTTTATTAGAATCGCACACTTCTGTTTGTGATTTCTGGAGCCATACTGAAGTCAACTTCGTATCAGAATAAAATATATCATAGATTTTATTTCATGAAATACATATTTATGTGCATCCATATATATGTTTCCAGATTTTTTCGAGTACAAGACATTTATTTAAAAAATACTCAATGAAAACCAAAATATTATACACCAAAACCTATGGGACACAGTACAAACAGTGATGAGTAAACTTGATACAATTGTGTGCCTACATCAGAAAATTTGAGAGATTTCAAATTAATAAAAATGATACAACTGAAAACTGAAGAAAACCAAGAACCATGAATAATTTCAGAAAGTAGGTAAAAAGAGATAATATCAGAGCTGATATTAGTAGAAATAAAAATAAAGAAAACAATTCAAAGATTAAATGAATCAAGATAAGAAACAGAAGATAAAAACTAATTAAATTATAAATGAAAAAAGAGATATTAAAGAGGCACAGAAAAATTAGAAAATCATAAAAATGTGCTTTAAAAATCTATATTCCACCAAGCTGAAAATAGAAACAAAAAACAAAAAACAAAACAGAAGAATTCCCAGATATGTATGACATATTCTAGTTAAATCAAGATGAATTAAATAATTTAAATAGCACCCCAACATCCAGTGAGATAGAAGCAATAATTAAAAAAACAAAGCCAGCATTCCCAGTTACACTTTCTCCAACAATGCCACACATACTCCAAGGACACGCCTCCTAACACTTCTACTCCCTATAGGCCAAGCATTCAAACACATGTTAATGTAGAATATACCTATTTAAGCCACCAAAAATGACAAAAGATTTTAGTAAATATTACAAGCTGAGTTAAAGAACTTGCCAAAGAGATTTTCCACCATAATCAAGTCTACTTCATCTCAAATATTTAGTTTTGATTTATTATGTGTAAATCAATAAACGTAATCCACAACATAAATGGACTAAATGACAAAAATATATAATCATCTCATTAGACAAAACTTGAGCCTTTGAAAAAATTCAGTATCTGCTCTTAATAAAAGTTCTGAAGAGAATGGGGATATAGGTTTCTTAACAAATTAAAGAGATTGTGCACTGACTATTCAGAAAGCCCACAGCCAACATCACCTAAATGAATAAAGAAAAAAAAAAGAAATTCCACTAAAATCTTGAGCAATACAAGAATGTCCACTGTCCCAACATTTTTTCAAAATAGATTTTCATAATTCTTACATAGAGCTGTAAGCCAAGTGAAAGATATAAAAATGATACAAATATGAAAGAGAGAAGTTAAACTATCTTTATTTCAGGATGATATGGTTCTACATACAAAGATCCCTAAGTACTCCAACAGAAAAATAGACCTGATAAGCATATTAAGCAAAGTAGCAGGGTATATAATTAACACATACTATGCAGTAGATCTTCTATATGCAAATGATCAACAAACTGAGAAAAATATTGCTAAACAATACCACTTAAGGACTGGAAAGATGACTCAGTGGTTAAGAGCATTGACTGTTCTTTCACATGTCCAGAGTTGTGTTCCGAGCAACCACATGGTGGTTCAGAATCATCTGTAATGGGATCCAATGCCCTTTTTACTATTTTCAGAGAAATTGAAAAACTAATCTTAAATTTCATATAGAAATAAAAAAACAGACCCAGGATAGCCAAAACAATCCTAAACAACCACAAAAAAAGGAGTGCTGGAGATACCACCACCCTGGATTTAAAATTATATTATAGCTCTATGTTATGAATCACATGAACCTAAGAGAACATTTCACCCAGACACAAAAGAATATATCTTCTCAGCAACTCAAAGAAACTTCTCCTAAATTGTCTATGTACTTGGTCATAAATCAAGTGTAAACAGATAAAAGCAAACCCCCTGTACCTTATCAAGTCACTGACAGAAGATCTTTCTATTGAGGTTGCAGTCCACCATGTCCAGATAAGCTCTGTGAGCTCTATGCCAAATACAGGACTCCCTTTCTCAGCTGGGCTTTATCTTCTCTGCCTAATTTTATGAAGAAAGTGTCTTTAAGCATAGGTGCCTAAACTTATTTAGATACTACAGTTACACAAAGCTTCCTGCAATTGCTGCCTGGTGTAGCACATAAGTCTGCTGAACCGTATGATATTTAAATGATATTTATATGATAATTGGGTACTGTGTTATGGCCAATCAGCCCTTCCCATCTGTAACCCAAAAAAGTTTCTCAGAAAAGTCATGTAGACTATGACCAAATTACAGGTTCAACTTCTCTCCCAATAAGATCCTGGAATTCCTTGTCATGAAAATGAAGCATTCCCAAGCCTCTGCCTTAGCTAGTAATGTTCACCCAACTTGGAGTTCCCTACTCACTCTCCTAGATCTATATAGACCTTATTCACCCCAAATGAAGAGGAGCTGTCACTCTGAAACTAATCCTGGAAGTCAATTCATAGGTGCTTATGGATCTGCAGAATTAACATAGTAAAAATGGCCATCTTACCAAAAGCAAGCTATAGATTCAATGTAATTCCTATTAAAATTACAACACAATTCTTTATAGACATTGAAAGAACAATACTCAGCCACATATAAAAAAAAAATAACAGGCTAGAAAAACCATCCATACCAACCAAACAAAAATCAATGTTGCACAGTAAAAGAATTTTGGAAGTTATCATCATTCTTAATTTCATTCTGTACTACAGAGCAACAGTAATTAAAGTGCATGGTATCTGCATAAAGACAAACAGGTTGATCAATGGAATTCATCTGAAGACCCAGAAACAAATCGAAACACCTAAGGACACTTGATTTTTGACAAAGAAGTCAAAACTATACATGAAATAGATAGTATCTTTAACAAATGATACGGCCCTAACTTAATGTCTGCATATAGAAGAATGCAAATAGATCCCTGGCTATTTCACGAGCCACCAAAAACTCAAATCCAAGTGTATTAAAGTCCTCAACACAAAATCAGATACAGTAACTCTAATAGTAGAGAAAGTGAGAAACAGCCTTGAATGTATTCACACAGGAGACAATTTCCCGAACATAACACCAACAGCTCAAATACTAAGATTAACAACTCATAAATGGGACCTCATGAAACTGAAAACCTACAAGGCTAAGGAAAACATCAAAAGGACAAAATGAATACAGCATACAGAATGGGAAAAGATCTTCACCAACTCTACATCTGACAGAGAGTTGATATTCTGAAACATAAAACTCAAGAAGTAAGACATAAACCAAATAACACAATTAAAAATTCGGGTACAGAGATAAACAGAGAATTCTTGACAGAGCAATGTCTAGTAGGCAGGTCACTTATAGAAATGCTCAACTTCCCTTTTCATCAGGGAAATGCAAATCAAAATGAGATTCCATCTTATACCTGTCAAAATGGCTAAGATAAAATACCCAAGTGACAGTTCTTGTTAGAGAGGAGGATGTGGAGCAAAAAGAACACTCCTCCATTGTTTGTGGGAGTTCAAACTTGTACATACACTTTGGAAATCAATCTGGTGGTTTCTCAGAAAATTGAGAATAGTTCTACCACAAAACTCACCTGTATCACTTCTGGGCATGTACACAAAATATGCACCACCATGCCACAAGGACACTTGCTCAATAATATTAATAACAGCTTTATTTATAATAGCCAGATACTGGAAACAACTTACTTGTCCCTCATGTAATGAATGGATAAAGAATATGAGGTAGATTTTTACAATGGAATATTACACAGCTATTAAAAACAATGACATGATGAAATTTGCAGGCAAATGGATGGAACTAGAAAAGATTCTCCTGAGTGAGGTAACTCAGGCACAGAAAGACAAACATGGTATATACTCACTTATATGTGGAGATTAGCCATGAAGTAGAGGATATGCCTGCTACAATCCACAAATCCAAAGAAGCAAAGTACCAAGGAGGACCCCAGGGAAGATTCTTGAATCTCCTGGAAAAGGGAAATTGCATGGTCATGGTGAATGAATAGAGAAAGGGAATTAGTTGGGAGAGAGTATGGAAAGGAGAACAGATGGAGAGAAAGAAAACTAGGAGAAAGAACTGGAAGGGGCATCTCTGTGATGAGCTAGAAACCTAGGACAAAGGGAACTCCCAGGAATCTATGAAGTGTGACTCTACCTAAGACTCCTTACAATGGGGAATATGGAACTTGAAATGCTCATCTCCTGTAACCAGGAAAGACTTTCAATGGAGGGGGGGGACACCAACCTAGCCACAAAACATTCAACCTATAATTTATCCTCCTTAAATATGTGCAGGGGTAACAATGGAACAGAAATTGAGGGGATGACCAACCAATATAACACTCATGCCATGAGAGAGAGTCCATCCCTGACACTATTAATGGTATTTTGCTATACTCAAAGACAAGAGCCTAGCATATCCATCATCTGAGAGGTTTCACTTGGGAACTGATGGAAAAACGGTAGAGATCTACAGTGAAACATTAGGTGGAGCTCTGAGAATCCTGTTGAAGAAGGGAAGGAAGGGTTGAGGGAACAAGAGAAACCAAGGACATCACGAGAAAGTGTACTGAATCAACTAACCTGGGCCCATAGGCCCTTGAGAGACTGAATCAGCAACTAGAGGGCCTCTACACATGTGAAAAACATGTCCAGCTTAGTCTTCATGTTGGACTCCTAACAGCACGAGTAGGGACTGTCTCTGACTCTGTTGCCTGCCTTTGGATCCCTTTGCCCAAACAGGAATGCTTTGTCTAATTTCAGTAGAAGATGCACCCAGTTTTGCAGCAATGTGATATACCATGGTGGGATGATATCCATTGGAGGACTCCCCTTTCCTGAGAAAAAAGGGAGAGAGGAATGGGAGAAAGTGGGGTGAAAGGGAAAGACTTAGATGAGAGGAAGCATTAATCAGGATTGAAAGAAAATAAGTAAATTCATCAATGAAAACATGAATGGATAGTTGTTAAGTCTTTGATAAACTACAGTCCAGAAAACCAAGATGTTAGGTATAGAGTGAAGGAATTTAGGAGAGGATTGAATCTCCCTGGGAAGAAGTTGAAATAGAATAGATAACAATGGATGGACAGGACTGAATAGGGGCTAGAAAGGGAGGGACAAATCAAAAAAGGAGGTGAGGTTGGTATATGGGAAAGGACAACTAAAAATGAAGGCAACTTAAGTGATTCTACGGGAACCTAATATAGTAGAACCTTTTTGTGTGTGTGTGTGTGTGTGTGTGTGTGTGTGTGTGTGTGTAGAATCTAAATGAAATAACTAAATATTAGAGAAGACACAGCCTTAACTGGACATCCCTTATCATGAAATGAAGCTTTACAGTACTGAGAATGGGTTACAGCTAATTGAGATTTTGGGCAAAGGAGCCCTAATGAAAAACTCCAAACAACCTAGGCTCTGCTGCCACACCACTGGTTACTCTGCACAGGGTGATAGTAAAGCAACTTACTGGAGACAACATTTATACAACTCATTAAGCACAGAGAAGTCAAACCTGGCAGTATAAATTGGTCATAATATATAGTTTTTTAAAAAGGGCAGGGTGGATATGGATGCAGAGAAGCTCCTTGGAACTTATGGCAGATGAAGGAATATGATCAAAGTACATTGTATTAAAAATTCCAAAAACAATGTTAGTGTAATTTTTTTAAAGTACACAAAGTTGGTAGATAGGTAAGTGGCAGTGTTGGGTAAGTGTATGCAATCAAACATATTGTTTCAAACTCATCAAGAACTAATAAAATCATTTTGCATGTTAAAATTAAAACCAGTCGCACCATACTTTAAAACAATTTGTTGTACCCCCATGTACAAATAACATTAAATAATATATATTATGTACATGTGCATATCCATTCATGATGCTACAATTTAAATAAATGCAATGTGTTTCAATTAAAAATATTCAGATAGCTAAGCTAAATCATTTTCAGCTAATTAACTTTCTATTTGGATGGCTTTTCCTCTACTTAAAAGATAAGTTTTTTAAAAAGCACAGATTAAATTGTATTGAAATATAGAAGGAGAAGAACTGAAGGAGGGCTTTTTGTTGTTGTTATTTTTTATTTTTCTTTCTTTTTTCTATCTTTTCTCTTTTAGTTCTGTGTGTTTATTTGTAGGGTATTCACATTTTCTGGATGTGAAGTATTCCAGTAATGGAAGGTTAGAGATCAAGCCAGTGATAAGCACATTTCTGTAGTCTCTGTGTCTGTTCTTACCTCCAGGTTCATGTTTGAGCTCTTGCCTGACTTGCCCTTCACAGTAGACTGTAAGCAAGAAGATAAAATTTACTGAGACCCACTTACTAATCACAAGCTTGAATTCTGTCTTATTAGTAGTATAAATTATCTATTTCCCTAAAGTGTTAATAAGGAAGTGTATAAAACCCAGGGCTACCCTTGTACCCTGGAATAAAACTATTCGAAGAACATACCACAACAGTGTAGTTTTTGCTCTGAGATGGTACACTCTCCAAATGCCCCTAGGGATCAAGATTTTATTCAGTATCTTGAGTTTTAAATTATTTATCAGTTCTCATATGAGAGCATTAAGGCATTGCTCTGGTGGGCAAGTCACTTACTTACAGATGGATGATAGCATTTTATTTCTGGACACGAGGACAGAGTTCTGTTGAGAAAATGGAAACTTTTATCTTTCCTCTTTAATCCTGAAAGAGTAGTGATAAACAGAGAAAAAAAAAATATGATTAGGACTCTGTGGTCAAAAGTAATATGAACTCTTCCCACAGACCATTAATAATGGGGTAACACTGCTCATGGTGACACGGTTTGCTTTCCTGGCTGTTCATAGCCCCAAATTGTTTTATTAATATTAACCAGAGTTTGCAAACCTCCCCAGGCAAGCATGTGCTGAAACTCAGAGAAGACAAGTACAAAATAACTCACATAGTCTCCAAAATCATCCTTAGAAGCTTGAGAAACAGTGGGACTAAAGAAGGGAACAGAAGGGAATTCATTTCTGCCACTGGGAAATGTTACCTTATTTACAACTGAGCAACACTGACAGAGAATTACATTTGGAGAATACACTTCTTGCCAGAGGCTTATATTTTTTAAAGGTAAACATTGTAAGGCATTGCAATGGATATCAAACAAAATCGATTTTTAGTTTTATTTTGCTCAACGTGATCTATTTAAATTATTCTTTAAAGAAAAAAAGCAAAGTTTGGCTATCAGCTACTACCAGGTTAACTTCAGACTAACCTTTCTCACATTTATTTTCTTATTATTAATTTATTTAGAATTTCAATCCTAATAACTTTGTTGATTGCCTATAATGATTTGAGATATCAAAATATGGAATGTTAGTAAGAAAAATTCACTCTGACAACTAAAATCAATGAAAACTAAGAAATCAAATTCAGCTCCTTTTCATGCGTTTATAATTATACAGAATGTATTATAATACTTGTATCACTTGCATGTTTATATTTTATTGACACTGACACATGTTTATCAGTTTCCTACAATACTGAATGAAATGCTGTGTCTTTTTCTCATCCTTAAACTTCATTCTCCAAGAACTATATTCTTTGAACTGATAGGATCAAAAAATTAGGCTATGGACTCAATATGCAGAGATGGGTGTTGAAACTCAGAGGGAGCCTCTCTCTTCTCAGAGGAGAAGGGGCAGGAGGGATGGAAGGAAGGATGTACATGTGGGAGATCTGTGAGGAGACAGGAGGGTTAAGATATTCAGATGTAAAGAAAATTAATTAGTTTTAAAAAGTCACACTATTTAGAAAGACCATTTGCACATTTTGGTGAGGTTTTATAGAGTCTGTTTTAAAGAACAGAATTAAAAGTACCTATCATGTGAAGTTCTCTATTTTTTTATTCAGTTCAAAAGAAATAATAAAATGTTAGCCTCACTTCTATTTAAAAGTTTAGATAAACAAAGAACAGCGTTATGTTTTCCTTATAAATATATAAAACAAATAATTCTGGTGAAAAGCAATAATAAATGAAGATATTCAGTTGTTTTCTATGTCTCCCAAGCACTTGCATTTCCTAACTATACAAAAGGTTTCAAGGGTAAAGTGACCCTCAGGAATTACTGGGGATTGCAAGCGTCTGATGAATTAGATGTAAAATAACTTACAAAATGAATCAATTTCAAATGTATTGGAACAAAACAGAAGTGAAATAATGTGAGTTTTTAATTACTTCATGAGGGTGACAGATCCACCAAGAATGAAATACAGCATACTTTCTATGGTAGCACATAACACAGCACATAAAAATTATCAAACAAATAAAAGCAGAGTAAACCACTAACACTACCATATTCTATAAGTGAGTAACCATCATTTACAATGCCAAAACACAGAAATAAGGCTAAGGAAGGAGAAATACCAGAGCCACTTAAATTCAGCATAGCACTGAAAGCATGCAACATGTGTGTTTTGATAAATAGATATAAATAAGATGGATTGTACTAATACACTTGAATTTTCAGAGCAGACCATTTGGTGTTGTAAAGAGGGGCCATGATTTTGAGAGTGAGTTGTGTGGGCCAGTTTGGAGGATGAGAAAGAAAAAAATAATAATTTAATTATATTATAACCACAACTTAAAAAATATTCTAAAAGACTATATTTTTTAACTTTGTTATTGGATATTTTATTTATTTACAATGCAGATGTCATCCCCTTTCCCTATTTCCCCTCCCTAGAACCCCCTATTGCATCCCCCCTCCTTTATGCTTTTATACCATTTTGATTTACATACATGTATTAAGGTCAGTTCTTGATTGAGGGTCTAGCAATACAATAGATGCAAATAGTCAAGGAACAAGCAATACAGTAAACACAAATAGTCAAAGAAAAAGCAAGACATTAAACCCAATTACGTGAACACTCTCATGATCACTGTTTCTAAGGATGACCAAAGTATCTGAGCCTAATTCCCTGTCCTAGCCCAAGGTCATTTTCGTGTCTAAAGAGCCTACTTCCTTGTTCAAGCCTAAAATTTAGATTCCTGTCTGAAACTACCTCTTTTTTCTAGCCTAAGATCTAGATTTCTACCTGAAATTACTTCTTTGTTCTAGCCTAATGTCAGATTCCTGCCTGAAGCCTACTTCCTAGACCTTGGCCGGTGTCAGATTCTTACCAAGCAGCCCCAAAGGCTGTCCGCATCTCCCCATTTTATATTTCATTAAAAAGACTGAGCCTGTCTTAGGTCGTTCTGACAAGAATGATTTCCTTACCCGTCATGGAATATGCATTATCAAAAGCAGTTCTATCTTAGATTGGTAAGGCTCTGAGAAGAATCTTACCTGTCCTTGGCTTGCCAGTCTGTTAATTTAATAACTCTGTCTGGGGGTCCATTTTCAGGTTCAAGCTGAACTAAGCTGCCAATAAGTTGATATTGTTGAAGAAAAACTTTAACACAATGGGCAGGAATCAAAGTATTTCAAGATCAAAAAGGGAATCAAGCTCTGTAGGACATATACAAGCCATTATCGGCTATATATGCAATCTTTGAAGCTTGAATAAAATAGTAATACTGACTTCAGGCCATGGGTAATTTCATCTGCAGTATCTACAGCATAAATGCTTACCAAAGCAGCATTCTTTAAATTCATAAGCTCCCTATGTATCATTAAAACATCCTGAGAGGTGTTAGGATTATGCCAAACACACTGCACATGTCATTAAACTTCTTCCTAATTATAATGACTACAACTGTAAATTGTAGAACTAACATGAATCTAATGGTATTTGGCAAGACACTCAAGGTGGCTACTTACCCTTAAATTCTGAGCCTCCTTCCTGTAATATAAGTAAGACAAAGAGCATCAATCTGGTCTTCTAAATACCTATCTAAATCCTCTGGTATATTTAACATATTAGTAACATTTTTTGCTAAGTGATTAACAAAAGTAAGTGTCTTAACTTCTTGTGTCAAAGCAATTGCAGAAGGTGCTAGCAATTGATGTAATTAAAGCTTTTATATCAGCAAAAATCAAGCAATATTTAGAATATCAAGGTTCTCAGATACTCAGGAGACTAAAACAAAAGCTGATTGATAGACCTCCATAACTTTCATGCTGGATTTCAAAACACAAACACAATTAGAAGGCATACAATCAATGCAACTTACATTACTACACAAGAAGCAAAAGCATTTTTAACTTGATAATTAAAAGAGCCTTTACACATGTGCCAACAACTGTTTGAAATCCAGATCCTGCCCCAACTTTATCTCTTACTAAAATAACCTCATAGAGAACTGCAGCTAATTTCCATATATATTTCTGAAAATGTCCAAAACCAGACTTTTAAATGAAGACTGTTATTTCCAGTATTGGATTGATCTCTAGACCAGTCTATGATTGAGTCCCAATAACTGGTCACACTTAATAACAATACAAGAGGCATTATAACTTCTCTTTTTGATTCTCTGTTCCACAAGGTCTAAGAACTTGAGGCAAGGCAGCTTGTCCCCTCAGGGTTATAAGTAAGCAATGGTGGGTTAGGAAATTATGTCCAATACAGCTTCCCAGTCACTATTGTCAGAGCACTCAGCAAGCTCACAGATCAGCATCATTCTTTGCCCGGATATCAGCATGTCTCACCCATCACTCTGGTGGCCACCATGTTCCTTTGGCATCCTGCAGAAAAAAACACAAACGTGCCATCTTCCCCATATTTAATCCCTGATCGGGACCATCCCTTATGCCAGTAAGTGGATCCTCCCTTTTCACCTATGCATGAGTATTCCTAGTTGTAGAGTGCCATAGACACTCAGCAGAAAGTTTCTTGACATCTAAACTTAAAAAAAAATCTTTAAAATAAAAAGAATGTGATTCAAATAAATTTGTGGTGAATGGCTCATGTAAGCATGCACTTCTTGACATCCACAACAGTGTTTGTATATGGCAATAGCATCTGGGAGATATCTCCAGGAGGGTAGCCTCTGGATGATCACTTCTCCAGTTTCTACCCCACACATTGTCCCGTATTTGCTCCTGTGAGTATTTTGTTACTCCTTGTAAGAAGTACTGAAGCACCCACACTTTGGTCTTTCTATTTCTTGGGCTTCATGTGGTCTGTGACTTACGTCTTGGGTATTGTGAGATTTTGGGATAATATCCATCTATCAATGAATGCATACAATGTGTGTATTTTGGGATTGGTTTACCTCATTCAGCGTGATATTTTCTAATTTCGTCCATATGACTAAGAATTTCATGAATTCATTGTTTTTAATAGCTGAGTAATACTCCATTGTGTAAATATACCACATTTTCTGTATCCATTTCTCCGTTGAACGACATCTGGGTTCTTTGCAGCTTCTGGCTATTATAAATAAGGATGCTATGAACAAAGTGGAGCATGTGTCCTTGTTATATGTTAGAGCATCTTCTGGATGTATGCCCAGGAGTGGTATCCCTAGATCCACAGGTAATATTATGCCCAATTTTCTGAAGAACCACCAGACTGATTTCCAGAATGGTTGTACAAGCTTACAATCCCTCAAACAGTGGAGGCGTGTTCTGCTTTCTCTACATCCTCACTAGCATCTGCTGTCACCTGAGTTTTTAAACTTAACCATTCTTACTGGTGTGAGTTGGAATCTCAGGATTGATTAGATTTGCATTTCCCTGATGACTAAAGATGTTGAACATTTCTTTAGGTGCTTCACGGTGATTTTATATTCCTCAGTTGAAAATGCATGGTTGAGCTCTGTATCTCATTTTTAATATGGTTATTTAATTGTCTAGAGTCTAATTACTTGAATTCTTTGTAAATTTTGGATATAAGCCCTCTATCAGATATAGGTTTGGTAAAGATCTTTCCCTAACCTGTGGGTGGCCATTTTGTCATATTGACAGTGTCCCTTGCCTTCTAGAAGCTTTGCAACTTTAAGAGGTCCCAGTTGTCAGTTCTTCATCTTATAGCTTAAGCCATTGATATCCTGTTCAGGAACTTTCCCCTGAGTCCATGTGTTCAAGGCTCTTCCCCACTATCTCTTCTATTAGTTTCAGTGTGTCTGGTTTTACATGGATGTCCTTGATCCACTTGGACTTGAGTTTTGTAGAAGGAGATGAGAATGGATAGATTTGCATTTTCCTACATGATGACCTCCAGTTCAACAAGCACCACCTGTTGAAAGTGCTGCCTTTTTTGTACTGTATGGTTTTAGCTCCTTTGTCAAAAATCAAGTGACTATAGGTAAGTGGTTCATTTCTGGATCTTCTATGCTATTCCATTGATCTTCTTGCCTGTCTCTGTACCAATGCCATGTAGTTTTTATCACTTCTGCTCTGTAGTACAGCTTGAAGTCAGGGATGGTGATTCCCCCAGATGTTCTTTTATGGTTAAGAATAGTTTTTGCTATCCTGTATTTTTTGTTATTCAGAATGAATTTGAGAACTACTCTTCCGATCACTGTGAAGGATTGAGATGGAATTTTGATGGAGATTGCATTAAATCTGTAGATTGCTCTTGGCAAGAAGGCCATTTTTACTATATCAATCCATGAGCATGAGAAATCATTCCATCTTCTGAGATCTTTAATTTCCTTCTCCAGGGGCTTGAATTTCTTGTATACAGATCTGTAGTTTGCTTGGTTAGATTCAGACTGAGGTACTTTATATCATTTGTGACTATTATGAAGGGTGTCATTTCCCTAATTTCTCAGCCTGCTTATCCTTTAAGTAGAGGAAGGCTACTGAATTGTTTGAGTTGATTTTATAACCAGCCACTTTGCTGAATTTGTTTATTAGGTTTAGGAGCTCTTGGGTGGAGGTTTTGGGGTCACTTATGTGTGTTATAATATCATCGGCAAATACTAATATTTTGAATTCTCCCTTTCCAATTTTTATCCTTTTGATCTCTTTTTGTTTTCTAATTGCTCTGGCTAGGACTTTGAAACCTATATTGAATAGATAGTGAGAGATTGGGCAGCCTTGTCTAGTCCCTGATTTTAGTGGGATTGCTTCAAGTTTCTCTTCATTTAGTTTGATGTTGGCTACTGGTTTGCTGTATATTGCTTTTACTATGTTTATGTATGGGCCTTGGATTCCTGTTCTTTCCAAGACGTTTACCATTAAGGGGTGTTGAATTTTGTCAAATGCTTTCTCATCATCTAGTGAGATGTTCATGTGGGCTTTTCTTTGAGTTTGTTTATATAGTGGATTATATTGGTAGATTTCTGAATATTGAACCATCCTTGCATTCCTGGGATAAAACCTACTTGATCATGGTGGATGATGTTTTGATGTGTTCTTGAATTCTTTTTTCGAGTATTTTATTGAGTATTTTTGTATCGATATTCATAAGGGAGATTGGTCTGAAGTTCTCTTTCATTGTTGGGTCCCTGTGGGGTTTACATAAGAGCGTAATTGTGGCTTCATAAAAGGAATTGGGTAGTGTTCCTTCTGTTTATATTTCATGGAATAGTTTATAGAGAATTTGTATTATGTTTTCTTGCAAGGTCTAATAGAATTCTTCACTAAAACCATATGGTCCTGGGCTTTTTTTTGGTTGGGAGACTTTTAATGACTGCTGCTATTTCTTTAGTGGTTATTGGACTATTTAGATGGTTTATCTGATCTGGATTTAACTTTGATGTCTGGTATCTGTCTAAGAAATTGTCCATTTCATTCAGATTTTCCAGTTTTGCTGAGTATAGGCTTCTATAGTAGGATCTGATGAGTTTTTTTTTAATTTTCTCAGTTTCTGTTGTTATGTCTCCCTTTTCAGTTCTGATTTTATTAATTTGGATACAGTCTCAGTGCCCTCTGATTAGTCTGGATAAGGGTTTATTTATCTTGTTGATTTTCTCAAAGAACTAGCTCTTGGATTTTTTTGATTCTTTATATAGTTCTTTTTGTTTCTACTAGGTTGATTTTAATCCTGAGTTTGATTATTTCATGTGGTCTACTCCTCTTGGGTGCATTTGCTTCTTTTTGCTCTAGAACTTTCAGGTGTGCTCTCTCCAGTTTTTTGTTTGTTTGTTTGTTTGTTTTTTGTTTTGTTTTTGTTTTTGTGTGTGTGTGTGTTTGTGTGTGTGTGTGTTTTGTAGGCACCTAGAGCTATGAGTTTTTCTCTTAGCACTGCTTTCATTGTGTTCCACAAGTTTTGGTATTATGTGTCTTCATTTTCATTAGATTCCACAAAGTCTTTAATTTTTTCTTCATTTCTTCCCTGACCAAGTTATCATTGAGTAGAACACTGTTCAGTTTCCATGTGTATGTGGGCTTTTCATTGATTTTATCATTATTGAAGACAAGCCTTAGCCTGTGGTAATATGATAGGATGAATGAGATTATTTCAATCTTCTTGTATCTGTTGAGGCCTGTTTTGTGACCAATGATATGATCAGTTTTGGAGAAGGTACCATGAGGTTCTGAGAAGAAGGTATATTCTTTTGTTTTTGGATGAAATGTTCTATAAATATCTGCTAAATTCATTTGGTTTTTAACTTCTCTTAGTTTTACTGTGTCTCTGTTTAGTTTCTGTTTCCATGATCTGTCCATTGATGAAAGTAAGGTATTGAACTCTCCCACTATTATTGTGTGGTGTGCAATGTGTGCAAAAGTTTAGTAATGTTTCTTTTATGAATGTGATTGTCCTTGGATTTGGTGCATAGATATTCAGAATTGAGATTTCATCTTGTTTGATTCTTCCTTTGATGAGTATGAAGTGCCCATTCTTATCTTTCTTGATAACTTTTGGTTGAAAGTCGATCTTATTTGATATTAGAATGGCTACTCCAGCTTGTTACTTGGGACCATTTTCTTGGAAAATTGTTTTCCATCCTTTGATTCAGAGGTAGTGTCTATCTTTGTCACTGAAGAGCATTTCCTGTATGCAGCAAAAATGCTGGGTCTGGTTATGTATCCAATCCATTAGTCTCTATCGTTTTATTGGGGAATTGAGTCCATTGATATTAAGACATGGTAAGAAAAGTGATTGTTGCTTCCTATCATTTTGGTTATTAGAGGTGGAGTTATATTTGTGTCGTTATCTTCTTTTGGGTTTTTTGAAAGAAGATTACTTTCTTGCTTTATCCAGGGTATAATTTCCCTCCTTGTGTTGGTGGTTTCCTTCTATTATCCTTTGTAGTGCTGGATTTGTTGAAATATATTGTGCAAATTTGGTTTTGTCATGGAACTTCTTGATTTCTTCATCTATGGTAATTGAGAGTTTTGCTGGGTATAGTAGCCTGGGCTGGCATTTGTGTTCTCTTAGGGTCTGTGTGACATCTGTCCAGGATTTTCTGTCTTTTATAGTCTCTGGTGAGAATTTTGGCGTAATTCTGATAGGTCTGCCTTCATAAGTTACTTGACCCTATTTCCTTACTCCTATTAATATTCTTTCTTTGTTTTGTGCATTTGGTGTTTTGATTATTATGTGATGGGGCAAATTTCTTTTCTGATCTAATCTATCTGGAGTTCTGTTCATAGGCATCTCTGTCTTTAGGTTAGGGAAGTTTTCTTTTGTAATTGTGTTGATGTTATTTACTGGCCCTTTAAGTTATGAATCTTTACTTTCTTCTATATATATATTACCCTTAGATTTGATCTTTTCATTGTGTCCTGGATTTCCTGGATGTCTTTGGTTAGGAGTTTTTGAATTTTGCATTTTCTTTGACAGTTGTGTCAATGCTTTCTATGGTATCTTCTGCACCTGAGATTCTCTCTTCTATCTCTTGAATTCTGTTGGTGATGCTTGCATCCATGACTCCTGATCTATTTTCTAGGTTTTCTGCCTCCAGGATAGTCTCTCTTTGTGATTTCTTTATTATTTCTACTTCCGCTTTTATTTCCTGAATCATTTTGTTCAATTCCTTCACCTGATTGTTTGTATTTTCTTGTAATTCTTTAAGGGATTTTTGTGTTTCCTCTTTAAGGGTTTCTACTTGTTTACATGTTTTCTCCTGTATTTTTTTCAGGGAGTTATTTATGTTCTTCTTAAAGTCTTCTATCATCATCATGAAGAGTGATTTTTAAATCTGAATCTTACTTTTCTGGTGTCATCAGTTATTCAGGACTTGCTATGGTGGGAGAAATAGGTTCTGATGATGCCAACTAACCTTGGTTTCTGTTGCTTATGTTCTTGCACTTGCCTTTCACCATTTGGTTATTTCTAGTGCTATCTTCACTCACTATCTCTGACTGGAGCCTCTCTGTCCTGTTATCTTGGCTGTGTCAGAACTCCTCAGAGTCCAGCTGTCTCTGTGATCCTGTGATCCTATGATCCTGAGACCCTGGTTGCGATAGCTCCTGGGAGTCAGGCTGTTTCTAGGCTCCTGAAATTCTGGTGTGTGCAAGCTCCTGAGATTCTGTGATCCTATTATCCTATGTTCCCATGTGTTAGAGCTCCTGGGAATCCAGCCTTTTCTGGGTTTTGGGGGGTTGGATGCAGAGCTGAAGCCTTAGGGCTGCTCCAGGCACAGGTGCAGACAGGAAGGGTCCTGTGCCACTGGCCTTGAGGAAGTTCCTGGGTCCCAGCAGGTTCCAAATTACTACCTGTTTGGGAGTGGTGGGGTTGTGACTTACTCACCTACACTCCTGGGCATGTTGGAACACCTGGGAGTCCAGCCTCCTCTGGGTTTTGGGGGGTTGGGTGCAGAGTTGAAGCCTTACCCTTGTCCAAGACCATATTTTAAAGACCGCAGTTGGCTGTGCAGCATACTACAGGAGGAAGAAGATAGCCAGACTTGCCTACTACCATTCCACAAGGGCACAGGCAAGAAAGGACACCCATAAACCTGTCCTCCACACACTACACAGGCTAGGGATAGACACACAAAACCCCACCTGACATCATGTTATGCAACAAAGAGAGAGGAGGTCATCTAGTGCCCCCTACCCTCCACAGCAGAAGCCACTAAAATGTGTAATTATATTATGGACAGATGGAAGAGAAAGAGAAGCTGAAAGTTTGAGAATTATGAAGAGAGACTCAAAGATAGAGGGCAATAGCCTATTGTGATTGGCCAGCTCCCTCACCTGATGACAGGGAGAAATCTCAATCCCTACTGCAACAGAGGATCAAGTGTGAACCCATGGCTAAGCAACTGTAGGGGATGCTGTTGATGACCATATTTCATATTACCAGTAAAGAAGATGAGCACATCCCTGGTCTGGTCAACTGCCTAGGACCATGTAGATTTTCAGATCTAGCACTGCTCATCAGTAGCTTTGGCACTCTGGAAAGCTGGTACTATGTCTCACCAATGGCAATATTTGTTCTTGGGAGGGTAGGCTCTACAATTCACCCATGCAGCACAGTGTAGCTGGTCATGCTGCTGGGGTTATGGGTAAGCTGGTCCCTAGGGCAAGAGTGTGGGAGAACTGACTGCAGTACTTATCTGCCATAAGGGGATCTAGATATGATAATGCCCTCTGCTCTCTAACCCCTCCACATTTTAAGCATTCAGGACAGCAGAGCTTGGGGTCATGAGAGAGGGTGAGGTGCAGCACTTACAGGAGAAGGCCCTCAACTTTGATCGAGTAGCATAGTAGAGTTTACCCTGCTCTCAAAAAACTGGTGATCCAGCCCTAAGGATGTGAGATCAGGAGAGCTGGGCCAGCACTTGGGACAATGGACCCCAGCTTTCAATTGAGCAGCATAGTGAAGCTGGCTCTGAGGGCATGGGTGTGGTGGCCCTTGATTAAGACTTCATTTTAAGATAAGTAGATAGATAGGTTTTAGATAGATAGATAGATAGATAGATAGATAGATAGATAGATGATAGATAGATGATAGATAGATAGATAGATAGATAGATAGAGTTCCATTTATTTTTCTAAAATTAACAAATTTTTACTTGAAGATAAATAAAAGCACTTCATTTTTCATTAGCCATTTATAAACTGATGGATGCATAGGCTGTTTCTATTTTCTGGCTATTGTGAATCAATTAACAATGAACAAGGATGTATACATGTTTTGAACCATTGATCAAAGAGGCCAAACATTGCAGAGGTTCCCAAGACATTACAGCATATTACCACAATCCTTAGTTGTCCATCAAAATATGAAAGTAAGATACTATTACTGAAGATGCCACTTTCTTGAGCCATAGAACATGGAAAAATCAAGCTGAAACAACCTGGGCACTTCCTTCATGTTGGTTAGCTTTATTAGTCCTAGAAAGTTCTTTGTAAACTTGTGAAGAAGAAAAGTCTTTAACTATCCTAGGCTATGGAATATCAACCTCTGTCGAACTACAATAATGGCCTATCTGGCAGGTTACTCCCACAGGTGACATAGTGGCATGATTTTTAGTTAGGTAACCAGCCACTTTCTGACTAGATTTGATGTCCACTGCATGAGAGACAACTTATACCTGATACAGAAAATCTTATTCAACAATTCATAACTATGGGCTTTGGTTTCTTGAGTATCCCCCCTTTGCTTCACACTCTTTATATTCCTTGTTGTATGTGTGATTCCTCAACTGTAATAGAAGTCTGTCTTTACTGCCTGAGAAGTTAAGAACCCATGACATGAGAAATTATAGGTCATAGGGATAGCCTATCCTATTCTGCTAAATAGTCATAGTACGAAATTGCTTTCTAAATATTTGTGGTTAAATCCATAGAATACTGCTGCTATCAGCCTTCATCAGAGAAACTTCTATTTTGCAGTATGTAGTGGCTCATGCAGAGATCCACAACTGGTCAAATTTGGTGTGAAATATAACTGACTGTAGAATGTTCTGCTCTTGATAGGGTATCTGTATTATCCCCTCCAAGGTGCATGGGATATTACCAAAAAAATGTGAGAATCACGGTTTTACTGGGAATGCTATAAAGCAGTGCCTTCTGGAAGCTATATGGCTACTGTCCTAATAAATTTGCTATATCTGTGGGCTATTTCACAAAACTGAACCTATCTGTTTCATCAAGCATGGGTGAAACACTTATGAGGTCTCCGTCTTTACTGAGCAACCATGGGCAGCTAATTTTGCTGGAGAATGCACAGAAACTTTATTCACTAGTATAGTCACTCATATTGTCCACTTATTCATGCTTATTCAAGCAGTCACAAGTAATTGGTTGGTAAATAAGTAAATAAATAAAATACATTAATATAAGAGTGGGCTTGCTGTGTAGAAGGATGGTTTGAGCACATGAACATTGGGATGAGAAAAGGTTAAGGGTGGAAACAGCATATACCTGTAAAAAATTGTCAAGAACTAAAATAATATTAATACTTTCTAAAATATATAATGCTCTATATGTATATTTGGACCCACTTATTATCAATACTTCTATATCTAATATGTCATTTTTCTAGAGAATGGTCAAATTACCTGAAAACATCATAATGAGCACTTTTTATATAGTATTAAAATCTTACGATCTCAACAAGTCAAAGTTATTACTAAGTACTTTATAAATTAACATAGTTAATTAAAATTTACTTAACTGGTCTCTTAAGTGCTATCTATGTAGCCTGTATAGTATTAAGGATATATTTAATTTCACTTAAAATGATGGTTATTTCCATAATCTTCAAGCTGAAGCTTCATGTTATTTGAGAAAATCATACTTAGGAAATCTGAGGAGATAACATGGAACATGCAAAACAAAGCCTGGATGAATCTATTCCTGTTATCTCTATCCAGAGCATTCATCACTGCTTCATCGAAACTTATTCAAACTGAAGCAAGATGCAATCTTAAGTCCTGCATGGATCTACACCAGTTTCTCTGTGTATGTATTTTGACTCATCACTTGGTACTGTTATGGAACACATTTTTATTTTTATTATTTATTTTTATTAACAGCATAAGCAGGTGTGTCTCTGACTCTTTTGACTACTCTTCGGACTTTTTTCCTCCTGTTGGATTACCTCATCCAGCCTCAATACGAGAGCATTTGCTTTATCTATTGTATCTCACTTTCTGTGTTGATTATTGTCTCTTGGAGGCCTGTGCCTTTCTATATGAAAATGGAAGGGGGATTGGATCTGGAGAAGAGGGGAGATGGGAAGGAGCTTGGAGGAGTGGAGTGAAGGAAAAGTGTGGTCAGGATGTATTGTGAGAGAGGAATATTTTTCTATAATAATAATAGCAAATAAAAAGAAAAGGAATTAATTCTGAGTACAGTGGGTCATCCCACTATGTCAGATCACAGCTAACAAATGCATAAGACTGTACTTGACATCCTTAGACAAAACTGTGAAGAATCAAACCTTATATCCATGAGTAAAAGTGACTGAATTCAAACCAACTGGTATTTCTTACAGCAAGGCCCAAGAACACGTCTATATGGCAACTAGAGATCTCAGTAGGGAATGTGGGCCAGGATCTTGTCCAAGTCTCTTACCCTAATTTTCTCGTGCACATATAAAAACAACTATATCTAAGATAGAGGTGATAGAAAGCTATCTGGTGTGTGTTCACCCATAGTTCCAAAACAAATTTACCTTAAATATTTTGGAAGAATGATGTGCGCAACTCTAAGTCGTTTTATCCTTGATTTTTCCCCTTATGAAAATGACATTTGAAATGTCCAATTTATAACTGAGCTATCTATAGCAACTCCATATGGCTATGTATTATTAGACATGATGCCCAGAAATAACTTTTGTATGCAAATATTTTGTCAGTATTTTTCATGCTCTAAAAATATTTTTAGTATAAATGCTACTGGAAGTTTTCCAACAAATAAACATGAGTTTATATCTTAAAATGAGTATTTCCCTTTATTTTTACTTTAAGAAGTAAATGTCATATCACAAAGTCAGCATATTTAAGCTAAAATTAAAAATTTAATATTATTTGAGCCGCAATAGTGAAATTTTACTAAATCAAAGTTTCTAACATGAAGTATGAAATCGCATCACTTAATTATAATTAAAATATATTAATCAATTCTACATACTTTTATGTGAGCCTAGATGTTGGATGCAGTTATTTTTCTTCTGGTCACTATTAATAAAAATGTCAGGGAGTCATGATTTTTGTCTA
Source organism: Grammomys surdaster (assembly GCF_004785775.1). NCBI lineage: Eukaryota > Metazoa > Chordata > Mammalia > Rodentia > Muridae > Grammomys > Grammomys surdaster. The sequence continues at coordinate 4,496,676 of NW_021604619.1, read as the reverse complement.
GTACTAAATTATATCAATTTGAAAAGTAGAAAACGTGCATGTGTGTGTGTGTGTGTTTGAAAATGTTTCCTTACTGACTCTCAGTATCCATAAATTTTGATTAGCAAAGCAAATTGTTTTTCTTTGAACATCAATTTTCTGTATGAAAGAACATTTCAATTTCAAATATTCTATTTTCTTCACATTTGGGGTGTTGAACTCTTCCTAGGAAAATCATTTGTCACAAAGAATACTATTCATTCGTGGCATGTGCCCTTCTCATGTGCTCCCCTTATGAAATACAGGGCTTGATGTCAAGCAATCAAACTTATAACCCGAATTACTTTCTAATGAAACACACTAAAAGTCTTGGTGTACTTATATTTTCTGATGATCAGAAAAAAAATATATGTATATGTATATATGTATATATATATACATATATATATATAATATATAAAAATGATATTTGTACACATTTGTGTTTGTATTTCACACATTAAATTAGCCAATCTCTTACATATTTACATGGTAAAAAAACTCAAATAAAGCTTAACATTACAAAACAATGAAAATGATCAGTTTGGAGAAGGCCACCCTTAATGCCCTTAGTAACTATTTCTATAGCTATGTTGAACAATTAAAATTCTAAGCACATTGCAAATGCCTAACTAAAAATCTTCTTAAAACATGATTTTCCTGAATCAGTCTCTTTTTGTATGATCTCAGTGAGTAAATAGAACTTAGCAGTGAGTTATATAGATCATTCTGGAGTGACATTAATTTTATCAATAAGACCATAAAAATTCTTCTTCTTTTATTTCAACTAAAATTATAAGGTCTGTCTAGAAGAGTTAGTCAGCTGTGGGCTTACATACCAGGCTTAGAGTTAAAATTTATTATACAGACAACAACTGTCAGTTTTTACCTCCAATTTTGCTACTGAAAGGGTCAGATCACTAAAGGTCACTGTGTAGTTTAAATTTCCTAGTGATCAAGGCATAAGCATATAGATGAGAGAGGTATTTTGCATGCATATGTGTGTAAATATAGATGTATTTATGAAAATGTGCTTTAATAAACATTTCTGAGGCTGTCTCTGCAATTATGCTAATTTGGAAATTTAATTGTGTACATCAATCGCTTTAATTTATATGCTAAACAAATAACTACTTTCAGAAACTATGTATTTGTGCATCTCCAAACGGTGATGATAGTGAGGGTTGTCATGATACAGGTTTGTATTTGAGGTGAACGGTTTCTCTGCCACTTCCTACATAGTTTCACATAACAGTGAAGTATGGAGTAAGACTACCTATGTCATCCAGATGAAAACAAATATTCAGGCACTGTAAATTAACATAAGAGCCTTAGAATGAATCATGTAAAATAATAGCCCAAGTCCACTTAAGTCCAGAAAGGAGTATGATCTCTGCCTACAACCTGTCTTGTTTATCAGATGAAGATCAAATGGACATAATCAATCAATCAATAAATAAATAAATAAATAAATTAAAGCTAGCTTTTTAGGACAAATGTCTTGTTATTTAAATAGATGCAGTCATTTTGCAAATATAATAAGCTATAATTTCTACTTGAGGATAACGCTTTGTTAATGCAAAACTCATAAAGTACATGAACTAGTATATACACTCCTTTCAAGACTACTTACCTGAGATCAAGTTTTTCTTATACTACATTTGAGTTATGTGTTACATCAGTCATTCCTTTATTTTTAATTGAATGATTTTATAGATTACAACTATTTATTAGCTCATTTTACATAGTAGGAAATTGTTGAACATAGTATTTAATAAACTGTAATTTCCCAAATAGCTAATTTTGTTATCTTGATTTGACTTAGTGTGGTTGTGGTTGTTGTTTCTATCAGTAGACCTTGGATGGACATTTGTATGGACTTGGCTTGCTGGTTTTTATCTTTTTTCCTACATTGAATGACACAATCAATAGCTAGAGGCTTCTTTTAGAATAATGAAGTAAAGAAACAAATCAATGTTACTTTATATCAAACAAAAAAAGAGTCCCAGTTGTCAGCATCTGCATATACAAGAGGATGATATAAGGGAAAACAATCATTCCCAGATCAATGGCATTCCCTAAGATAGGATTTCTTCACTATGACACTTCATTATTTGAAGAAAAAGATGAGAAACGATGTGCATTTTCCATTGTTTAGAAAATGAAAGAAGTCAGACATCTTTATACCAAAAATTAATGTGAAGCATGGAAAGCTGAATCAAAGATTAATCATATCAATTATTCCTAATTAAAACTAGTTGTGATTCAGACTCATCTTTTATCTTTTCTTCTATCAGAAAAAATCGTAGTACTCAATAAAAATGAGAACTTACAGATAAAAAATTAGCAAACCCACTGGAATTTAAGAGACTACTTATTTCTAAATGGACAAAACAATCTATTTCATGACAGCCATGAGACGTGTCCTAGTATAACTCACCTAACATTTCTTGGTAATTACTAGTTGACTCTGTTGACATTTCACCTATGTTTCAGGTCTTGTCTCAAAAATGTGACTATCTAAATATATTCACTCAAGCGAAATCCATCTCTTGGTTGCCCCAGCAAACCATAAGAGTCTCGAAAAAACAGAAGTCTAGACTTGACAAATAAAACTTCCCTGGGCAATGTTTATACTTCTCACACTTCTTTTAAAATACTTGCTGTGGAAAATAACTTCAATAGAAAATAGATATTATATATAATATATTCTGATTATCGTTTCCCCTCCCTCAATTCCTCCGAGATCCTTTCCACCTCCCTATTGACACAATCCGCATCCTTTTTTCTGTTGCTCTTTAAAATCAAACAAGCATTCATAAAATAAACAAACAAACAAATATGGTAGAAAAAACAAACAACAGGAAAAAATAAACCAAGAAGAGTACAAAAAGCATATAGACAATATAGACACAGACACACACATTGAATTCCCTTAATGACACAAAATCAGAACCCATAATGTAAAAGCAGAAGTATTCTAAGTGGAAGAAAAAAAGCACCGACAAAACATTATTGCTTTTTGCGCAGTAAAAATGGGAGAAAATGCCATCTATTTTAAAATAATTTTCATACAATGTCTATGTACTTTTACAAAGTATTTAACTATCATATTACAATGATCCATCTCATGATAGCTAGAAAGAGATAGATGGTATTTACAAATCACCTTCTTTCCCATTCTGTACAAGAGTAGAATATGTAATATTCCATTTAATTTTGATAAACATTTAACACAAATTTAACTTCAAACCACAAGGTAGATTTTTGCCTACGGTGATTTTTACTGTTTTTTTGGTTGGTGAGTGAGTCTGGTTTACGTATATTGTCTGCTTCCTCAGACAGTTTCTGTTTGGTAAAGAAAGTAAATAAGCATTGAAATTACAACATATTCTTAAAAATTCTGAAACAATAAATAGGGGTACTCCACGAAGACGGAGGCTTTTTCTAATTTGAGACAAAGGAAAATTGAGGGTTTCTAAAGAAAGTGGATTGTAAGTAGAAGCTACAGGATGAAATGTAAATAAATAAAATATCCAATAAAAAAAAGGAAAAAAAAAGAAGATAGGAGGAGAAATGTCATTCACAAAGAGAGGACACCAACAGGCAGAAGAACCCAGATCAGATAGAGGAAATGTGTTATGTCAGAGAGGCAGGGTGAAATAGGCAACCATGAGGTTTCAGAATAAGAAAAAAATAACAGAAGATCTTTTACTCCAAGTATCAACAAGTCACTCAAGTATTTACTACTATCATTATTATTATTATTTAATATCATTATTATTTAATCTATTTTTACAATCCAGTCACTATCCCCCTCCTGGTCCATCCCCCGAAAATTCCTCATCCCATTCCTCCCTCATCTTCAAGAGAATATTCCCACCCAACCCCACCACACTAGACGTCCCTACTCCCTAGGGCATTAAATCTCTTGAGTGTTAGGTGCATCTTTTCTCACTGGCCACACCAGGCAGTCCTCTGCTGTATGTGTGTCGGGGGCCTCATGTCAGCTGATGTATACTGCCTGGCTGGTGGTTCAATGTCTGAAAGATCTCTGGAGTCTACATTAGTTGAGACTGCTGGTCTTCCTATGGTTGCCCTCCTCCTCAGCTTCTTCCAGTACTTTTAAAGAAATAAATTATCATCATCAGATCTAAACACATACACATGTACCACACTCACAAACATATGCACTAACTCACATATATAACCATAAGCAATAAATAATAAAATATAAAAAGTTTATGTGGCAAGCAGAACTTTCAGAGAGGGAATTTTACACTAGTAATTTAGTAGATAATAAAATGCAACTTTTAAAAAGAAGAATATACTAGAGGCCAAAAGATCTTGCAAATTTTCTACTCCTTCAAATTTGGTTACATGAAAACATCATTTCCCATAGTAAAACCTAAGTTGCAGTTAAAATGAATAGCCTCCTGTCAACTGCATTTCCAGCCTACCAGTTTATTTTCTCCAACTAAATGCCAGAAAGATATTAAAGATCTGTGGAGATCAATGACAAAGTAAATTTTATCGTTCATGAAGTATGAGTCCTTTTGTTTTGTCAACGCTCTATATATGAAAAGTTCTGTCCAGGGTTTTGAATTATCAATAACCTATGCACAACCAAAATAGAAACTCTGAGGACAGAATTAGAAACCTACGTTATCTCCAGTCAGATTTCTTATAGTATGAGGGAAAGAACATAAAGTAAGTATGTGTTATTCAGTGGCTAAAATTAGAAAATTTTAGTCATACCCATTTGTGTGTATCCATGTACACTACTAATATTATAGTAAAAGCATTTTTTTAGCACAATGCAACATTCTCTCTCTCTAATTGAGAAAGGAGCCACACTGATTATTCTGAACCTAAAAGTAGCAGAAATATTTAAGCAGAAATGATATTAGTATTTTAATAACCACGTAAATAATCAGGACTGACTAGTGATACGTTGTAATCCATTCTTAGACTGAACTGTTAGAAACAGTCAGAAAGGAAAAGAGGGTATGGTGTATCATCATTATCACTAGGTGTATCACTAGGGCTTTTATCAGAGACAGATGTTAGATTCTGTCAAAGGCCTTTTCTAATGAGATGACATGTACAATTTTTATGGTCAATTGCATTGCATGATTTAGTATATTGAACCATTTCTGCATCTCTGGGATGAAACCAATTTTATCATGATGGATCATCTTTTTGATGTATTCTTGGATTCAGTTTGCAAGTATTTTATTGAAGATTTTTACATATATGTTTCTAAGGAAAATTGTTCTATAATTTTTCTTCTTTGTTGAGACTTTATATGGTTTGTGTATTAGAGTAACTCTGGAGTCAAAGAATGAAAGGGACAATGATCCCTATGTTTCTCTTCTGTAAAATATTTTGAGGGCTATTGTTATTATCTCCTGTTTGAAAGTCTGATAGAAGTCTATGCTAAAATATCTGATCTTGGTTTATTTATTTATTTTTTGATAGAAGATTTTCACTGTTATTTCTAATTCACTGAGATATATGATCTTGATTTAACCTTAGTAACTGATATGTATCAAGCAAATGATCCATTTCTCTGATTTTTCCAAGTTGGGGGAGTATGGGTTTTCTAAATATGTCCTTATGATTTACTCGATTTTCTCCATGTCTGTAATTTCTATTTTTCAACCCTAAATTTATTATTCTGAATATTCTCTGTTCACCTTTTAGTTAATCTGGATAAGTGTTTGTCAGTCTTGTTGATTTTTCTCAAAGAACAAACTCTATTTCATTGCCTCCTGGTTTTGTTAATGTTGTTTGTTTCTTATTTGTTGATTTCATGACTTATTTTGGTATTTTTTGAAATCTTCCCTTTGTGCATAATTTTTTCTTTGTTGTTGTTCTAGAGAATTCAGGTTTTCAGTCATGTTGCTAAAACAAGATGTCTTCCTCTCCTCCTCCTCCTCCTCCTCTTCCTCCTCTTCCTTCTCCTCCTCCTCCACTTTCTTCTTCTCCTCCTCCTCCTCGCCCTCCTCCTCCCGCTCCTCCTCCTCCTCCTCCTCCTCCTCCTTCTTCTCCAATGAATACTCTTATTGCTATAAACTTGTCTAAACTTGTCGCCTAGAACTCCCTTCAATTTGGCCCATAAGTTTGGGTCTTTTATGCATTCATTTTTATTTAATTCTAGAAAGTATTTCATTTTTTTCTTAATTTCTGTCCAGATCCATTTTCATTCAGAAGTAATTTGTTCAAATTTTTTGAGTTTGTATGTTTTCCATTTGTTTCTGTTCTTGATATTCAGTTTTTATCTGTGGTAGACAAACAGTTTAAGAGAAGGATGGATGCTTATTTGAAAAGGTATGAGAATCAAACTCTTAGAAAAAGGAACCAACACAGAGTGAAGTCTCAAACTAGTAAGAAGAGAAATGAAAAAAGTGACATTAGAAAAGATATCAATAAAATATCAAGAACTCACTAGTAGATAACTAATGCCAAATTGTAGAGTCTAAAAGAAAAATAGTATATTTTGAGAAACAAAGGACTTACTAAAATGTTATCAAAATGAGATAAGAATTTCATATAGATCATAAATAAGCAATGAGATTGAGGAAGTTATTTGAGAACAAAGAAGAAAGAGTTTAAAAGCCTAAACTCAAATATTTACTTTTTAAAAATTCCTTTTAATTTTGTGATTTCATTTAATTATCACATTTCTCCCTTACTTTCACTATCTTTAAACCTTCCCATATATTTTCCCCACTTTTTTTTATTAATTGTCATTTTAGGCATATATGTATTTATACACACATGTATTTTCCTTTTAAGTCTTCACATTGTTACTTGTGTTTGTATTTTCAGAGTTGACCATTTGACACTGAACAACCAATTTATGTGCTCTTTCCAAGGGAAGACCATGTCTTCCACTCCCTGCTTTTCTCAGTTGTCTAGACATGTTTGTGCAGGGTTGAGGCATTGCAGGTTTTTCCCACCCATATTGGTATGTTCATTGATGTCTTCCTTGTCCAATTCAATTTTATCCAGCCTTTAAAGAAGATCTATCATCAATACTTTCCAAACTATTTCACAAAAATTGAAAAAACACCCATCACTATAACACTCATGTTATAAAGCCAGTCTTAAAACCACATAAAGTCATGATATAAAAGAAAGCTATGTACCATTCTCCTTGATGAACATAAATACACAAATTCTCAAACATTACTGGCAAAAAAAAAAAAAAGTTTAAAAACACAACAAAAGAATGACTCACTATGATAAACCTGGCTTAATTCCAGAGGCACTGGGACATTTCAACACACACAAATGAACTTATCAAAGTCATCACATAAGTGGACTCAAGGACAAAAATAAAATATTCATCTCAATAGATGCAAACAACAGCTTATGACAAAATCTGGCTTGATTTCAGGATTGAGAGCTGGAGACCGGAAATAGAAAGAATTCATTTCAATATAATAAGGCTCCCTACAACAGATTTACACAGGTATGGTAAATAAGGAAAAACCCAAGCTACTTCTACTGAAAACAGCTTACATACTGTCTTCATTCTTATTCAAAGTACATCTTGAAGTTGAAGAGCATCGAGACAAGGGAATCAAGGGATACCAAGAAGAGAGGAGAAATTCAAAATAGCCATGATTGAGGATGAATGATTCTGTATGGAAGAGAACCTAAAGAATACACTAGAAAATTCTTACATTCAATAAACCTTTCCATCTTGACAAGATACAAAATTAATCCAAGTCAGGAACCTTCATACTCCTTCGTAACAGATATTATTGGAAAGAAATCAGGGAAGCAAATTACACTTGTCCCAGTTTAATTAATTTTTTCATAATAAAAATCAATGAAGTAAAATCTCTCTAAAGTGAACTTTTAGACACTGAGGAAAAACAGGCAGAAGTTTCTAGAAAATTAATTGATATCCCTTGCATTCACATATTGGAAGAATTAGTGTAAAAATATCCATACCACACCTAAAACACACTACAGGTTGAATGTAATCCTAATCAGTGACATTCTTCATAGAAACAAACAAACAAAAATCCAAAGCCAATCTGAATAAAATGAATAGTGCTAGCATTGTCACTATACCTTAGTTTGAGTTTTACTGCACAACCATAGTAACAAAATCTATATCCACCTGAACATTGTATATGAATGTCTCTGTGTGAATATATGATTTTGTATATGACTACCTACATAGCCCAGAAGATAAGAGAGTTGGAATCCTAGGAGCAGAATTACAAGTTGTTGTCAGCAATCTCATGTCCCTATTAAGGACAGAACTTAAATCCTCTAGAAAAGCAAGTGCTCTTAACTGATAAGCCATCTCTCTGGGCCCTAACTATGTGATTCTGACACAAAAGACAAAACTTTTTTTATACATTGGAAAAAAGACAACCTCTTCAACAAAAGTTGCTGACAATACTGAGGATCTATGTGTAGAAAAATGACCCATTTCTTTCCTGCACCAAAGTCTGTTCTAAATAGATCCAAATTTTATTTGGACTCTGAAATTAACCAAGGAAGAGGTTACATTGCAACCCCATAAAAAGAACAATATCAAGTAACTGGACCATCCAGAGCTTCAAGGGACTAAATCACCAACCTAAGAGTATACATGGAGGTAACCATGGCTCCAGATTCATCTATAGCAGAGAATGGCCTTATCTGATATCAATGAGAGGGGAGGCCTTCAGTCCTGTGGGGGATTGATGCTTCAGAGTAGGGATATGCTAGAGTGTTGAGATGGGAGTGTATGAGAATGTGGAGGATCACTCTCATAGAGGCAAACTGGAGGGGATATAGGGGGTATAAGAAATGTGGCTTGTGAAGGAGGATATCATTTGAAAATATAAATAAATAGAATAATTAATAAAAATGTACTAGAAAAAAGATTATAAATATAGTCAAAGACTTTCTGAATAAGAGTCTGACTAGGACTTCAGTCACTAATGAAACAAAGTTAACAGTTGACTAATGGGACATTGTGAACTTCAAAGCATTCTGCATAAGACCTGAAACAAGGATACACTGAGAGATAAACCTCAAAATGAAAGAATATCTTATATAGCTATAGCTTATTTTCTAAAATATAGAAAGAGCAAAAATCTAAAAAAAATAAATAAAAACAAAAACAAAAAACAAAAAACAAAAACAAAACAAATAATCCTGTCCACAAATGTGCTAACATAATAAAAATAGGTTTTCTAAAAGATGAAATGCAAATGATCAATGACTAGACATGAGAAAAGTGTAAATTAAAATGACATGAGTATTCCCTCTTATCTCATAAGAATAGCAGTCATTAAGAAAATAATATGTGATCAAGGAAACATGGACAAAATGGAAACTTTATAGAGTGCTAGTGTGTTTGTGGACTAGTCCATCCACTGTGAAAGTCAGTATGGCCATTTTCCAAAACCCAAAGACTGATCTACTATGTATTCTAGTTTTATTTTGTTTCTTTGATAAAACACAGACTAAACACAACTTGGAAGGAAATGATTTATTTGGCTTACATCACAGGTCGCAATCTACCATTAGGAGAATTTCTCAGAGAAAACTGATTCTGCTGACACATATTGGAGTTTAGTATTTCATTTACTTATTCCTAATACATTTTTGTAAAAATAAAATATACATGCATAGAGTAGCTATTAGTCATAGAAAAGAATTGCATGCAATCTTTATACAGTACTAAGTAACACTTCCCATTTCTCCAATGTCTGCCAGGCTACACTTGCATCCTTCCCCTACAAAGATCAAAATGCCAGAGGACACACTGTCTAGTTCAGGCTTTCTGGTCCATAGACAATGCCTTTACTTTAATCATTATTTGATGGAAAGAGGTATCTACTTCACAGGAGTATCTTTGAGAAGCATGCTAACCATACGCATGAAAACTTCACACTCATAGCCTCAACATCTCCCAAAGGTCACCATATCTTAAAGCAACTTGAGATACTTCAGCATATAGTTTTGTTTGTTTGGTTGGTTTTGGGGGTTTGTTTGTTTGTTGTTTTTGTTTGTCTGTTTGCTTGCTTTGCCTTCAATACAAAAGGACATTACCAGACACAAGGAAAAAAAGCACATGTTTATCAAAAGAATTATTAAAAATTTATAAAATGAAAACTGTACACAATAAGTTTTGTATTTTGTTTGTTTACTTGTTTGTTTGTTTGTTTGTTTTAGAGACATGCTTTCTCTGTGTAACAGCTCTGGCTGTGACTTGCTTTGTAGACAAGACTTGCTTCAATCTCCCTGTGTACTGGGATTAAAGACATGTGCTCTCACCCCTAGCCCAATAATAAGCTTTTTAAATTAAGCATCTTATCTTTTTTTTTTTTTTGGCTTACCATGCCAAATTACCATAAACTAAGTTCTTAAATAACAGAAAACTAAACTCTCAGAATTTGAAAGGCTGTATATTATTAGATTTGAGAAAGAAAGAAAAGCCTCGATTAAAAAAAAAAGCTACTGATCTAAATTATTCTTCAGAGTAATACATGTATTATATAAACAGAGAATATAGTAGCAATTTAAAATATGAAAAGGAGGGTCTTCATGTCCATCAGGAAAGGATATTCTTAACAATTCTGAGAAAAGATACAGATCTTACTCCAGTAGGCACTATTCATAGTTAATAAAGATTCTCTACTTGGTGCTTTTAGTCAGATATCCTTATTCCCAGGCAATGGAAAGAAAAGGTAGTCTTCAGTTCTTTATGACTGCAAAGTCAGAGGGATGGCATGCTAGCTGTTTGTAGCAATACCTAGTGGTAAAAGAAGGCTAAAGAGGACTGTCGCAAGATGGATTAAGATGTTGATTCTAGGAATGATGTGCTCTAAGAGGCATTTGAAGTTAGTATGCCAGTAGGCTTGTGCTCTAGTGAAGAATCATCCTGGCTTGTAGACATTACTACTTTACTACGTCCATATAACCTGTACTTTGTGAAGATGAAGAGCGATCTCCTCTTATGAGAATACTGTGCCTATCACAAGACCCTATCCTTACATGATTTTCTAAATGTGTCATTTTCCCCCAGTCCCCACTCCAGATATCACAATAGTGAAGCTAGGTTATCAATATGGATGTTGAGTGTAATAAACCTGAGTCTCATTCTCTCCTAAAGTTTTACATATTGGTGTGTGTGTGTGTGTGTGTGTGTGTGTGTGTGTGTGTGTGTTTGTGTGTGTGTGTTTGTGTGTGTGTGTGTGTAAAACACACATGCTCACCAGTCCTGGTGAATGCTAAAAGGGGTTTAGGAATCCCCTAGAGCTGTGGTTTCAGACTGCTGTGGCATGCCTTTTTAATGCTGAAACCAAATTCCAGTCTTTTGGAAGAAAAGCAGCAGCTGCAGTATACTCATACATTAAGATAGATAGATAGATAGATAGATAGATAGATAGATAGATAGATAGATGATAGATAGATGATAGATAGATGATAGATAGATAGATAGATAGATAGATAGATAGATAGATAGATAGATAGATGATAGAGATAGATAGATAGATAGATAGATAGATAGATAGATAGATAGATAGA
>NW_021604619.1:4478370-4485098 GCF_004785775.1 Grammomys surdaster | reverse complement strand
ATAGATAGATAGATAGATAGATAGATAGATAGATAGATAGATAGATAAAAAATAAGAATAGATTATTTTCATGTCTGAAGCCTATTTCCTAGGGAAGTAGGTTCAGATACTTTGGTCATCCTGATAAGTCCTTAGAAACAATCATCACTGGGGAGTTCACATAATTGTGTTTAATGCCTTGCTTTTTCTTTGACTATTTGTGTTTATTGTATTGCTAGACCTCAACTTAGAACTAACCTTAGTACATACATGCATGTAATCAAAATGGTATAAAAGCATAAAGGAGAAGCGGGGATGGGGTAGGGTTTTCTAGGGAGGGGAAATGGGGAAAGGTGATGGCATGTGTATTGTAAACAAATAAAATATCCAATAAAAAATAATTAAAAAGATGAACATATCATTAATACGCAATGTATTTTACATATGTATGTTAATCACATGAGAGAAAATAAGCTCTAAAATTAAAGATTATTCTTTTAAAAAAATAAAAAAGAAAAAGGAAAAAGAAAGAGATGCAGGTGTTTTGTTGATGAAGGTGACTTTTCTGTTTTTGGTTGGTTGGTTATTTTTTGCTTCCTTTGATACAGTCTCACTATGTATCTCTGGCTAGGATAAGATGTTCTATTTAAACTAGATAGGTCTGAAACTCATGGAGATTGGCCTGATGCTAAAACTAAAGGTACAGGAATATTCTACACCACTAAGCCCCTGAAATTGTTTTCACACACTCTCAAGCCCCTGAAATTGTTTTCACACAATTGACTCTCTTGGATACCAATAATTTATTGTATATTAGAAAAGATTGAAATAGTGGAAATGGGATAAAGTAGAATTAATATTTTATAACATATTTAAAATGTTCATTATCCACCAAATACTACCTCCAAAGGTGATATATGAAGTATGTAAAATGTAGAAAAAACCTATCCAAATATCAGGTAATGAATAAATAAGTAAAATCTATAATTATATGATCTCAACATTAAATCAAATGTGCTATTTTCTTAATATCATGTAACATAAGGGAAAATAAAGTTTTAATTTACTAGAAATATAAGAATTATTAGGAACTTCAGAGATGTCTCAGTAAATAATAGCTCCAGGGTCACAAGTTCAGTTCCAAGCAGCCATATTGGGTAGCTCACAAGTGTCTAAAATTCCAGCCCAAAAGAATGATCCTATTTTCTGAATTCACACACCTGCGGACATGTGGCACATACAAAGAGACACTCACAGGCATCTAAGTGAAAAGTCAAATTAAAAAATTCAAAGCATGTTTAGAAATCAAGTAGAAATAGAAATTTTTCTTGAACTGTAATTATTACATAACATATTTTTTCTTTAATTATATTGTAAGTGGTAAAGTAACAACGTAACTTTGCTGAACCTAAAGCTTTGATGAACTTCTTTGGAAATATTATTTAGGTGTAAGTATGAGAATAGAGAAGTGTTGGGATTAACATTTCAAGAACTTGGATTAAGTTCTATAACACTTCTCCCTCCAGTTCCCTAATCAACCAAGGGCTTTGCATATTTGCGGAACTCAAAATGTAAAGGAACAAATTTGAATTTCGAGGAGAAATTCAACTGTCTTCTAATGTTGTATATGAGACTAAAGTTACTGCTGGAGAGTTATCAGCTACTATTTTATTAACACATCTTTATTTTTATTCTTTACTTTTTTCTTACAGTCTAGACTTTATCCCCTTCTCTGTCTACCCTCTGACTATCCCACATCCTGTAAGTTCCCTCCTCCTCCCCCACCCACCCAGGTCTACGAGAGGATGTCTCCACCCCTCAACCTCACCCCACCAGACCTCCTCACTCCCTGGGGCCTCAAGTCTCTTGAGGATTAGGGGCATCTTCTCTCACTGAGGCTAGACCAGGCATTCCTCTGCTCTATATGTGTCCGGGGCCTAATGTCAGCTGGTGTATGCTGCCTGGTTGGTGGCTCAGTATCTGAAAGCTCTAGTGTGTCCTAGTCTTTCTATAGGGTTTCCCTCCTTCTCAGCTTCTTCCCGCTTTTCCCTAATTCAATCACAGGGATCACCAGCTTTTGTCCATTGGTTAGGTCTAAATATCTTGATCTTACTGTATTAGCTGCTTGTTGGATCTTTTGGAGGACAGTTATGAAAATAAACGGTATTTGATTCTGTCTCATAGTCTGGTGTACTTTAGTCATAAATGCCTGGCTTATATTTTAAAATTAGACTCAGATTCATAGAGGTTATAGAAACAAAGAAGAAAAAATAGTTGAGTCTGTTATACTTAGAATCAACTGTGATACTTGACCTCCTTCTCATTTAGCCATGTTTTCCTTGCTTTCTATGAGCAATGTTTAGATGTTTAATGTTTGTGAGTTTTCTTAATTTTCGACATCACTCATTTTTATGTAAGCTCTGGACTTAAAGAGTTTGCCTTGCATAGGCACAATACATATGTGTTCTCTCTTGTTCTTAGCAATTGGGAGCTTTTGAAGGAATCTTCTTAGAGCTCATGTAGGTACTCACAGACCCAACTGGTCATGCTGGTCTTCCCATTCAGATCCTATTTAGAACACCTTTAATCTAGCATCATGAAGGAAATGAAAATGGTTCAAGAATTGGCAATTTATGACCCCATGGATTACTACATGCAAAAGACCAGTCTGCACATAGCTTATTGTCTTAAATCTACATGGATAAACCCCTCTGTGACACAGTGAAGACAACTTGAGGCTTAGAACATGCGGCAGGCACTTGCATAACCAAAAAAAAATTCCTCTAAATACTGTTGTCAGAATTTTGTGACAATATCGCCAGAGTTGAATATCACACAAATTCTTATCTGGGGGCATCTTATCACTTGGGAGTGATGGAAATGTCACAGGCTGTGAAGGATATAAGCATTGCACCAATTAGTAAGAAGTTTAAAGAAATGGATTCTTAGTGAGAAATGGAAGCCTTCAAATGTATTTAAATTATCATGGTGTCAGCAATACATAGAAGATCCAGAATATTTGGATTTTAATTTTTCTCTCCATAGCTTTTATTTCAGTACAACCCAGCTGACAGCCTTTGGAATTTGGCATGCTCTGGACACATCATTTTGTGAAATTAAATGTTTCTAAACCGTGCTTTCTTCCATTAAGCAAACATAACAACTACTATGTTTGCTATGGTACTAAGAAATCAAAGTGTTTATATCTACAAAATTATAATTGATGGAATTCTTAAAGTCTTTAAAGCTACAGATACTGATATCTTTCTCATATTGAATAGTTGTGCTATAAAATATAAATTAAAATAAGCAAATAAAATATAAATACTACAGTAGTCCTCTAAATAGAAAACTGCTAAATTCCTTGTCTTCTTAAACAAATTTAAATGCTTTATGAAATTTGAAAATGTCCTTGTAAACAGTATATTTAACATAACAATGCTTACAAATTATAATTATTGTGCATTCTTGTGTCAGGTTTAGATCAATTTGGAGCATTTTAATTTAAACCTTTACCATCATGTAATAAATTCCACATAATTTCCTGTGTGAAGAGGTGTTAAGGACTAGCTAATCATCTCATGGAATAACCTACTGTATGCCCCTAGCTAAAGCTTCATCTGAACATTGCAAACGAATGTACTAAGTAACCATCAATAACTTATGAGTTATTGACAGGGAAGGTGGAAAAGTCTGCATAAACATTATTTTATGCCTCTACTTTTAGATCTAACAAACTCAGTTTTAGTTGCTATGTCCTTACCACTAGGGGTTAAGAATGAACTGAAGAAAATAAATGTATATCAAAGTTGCTAGAGTGTGGGGAGAGAAGGATTTTCAAGATGACAGAGTGCCTGTTCTGCCTGTATATATAGACACGAGGAGACACTCTCTGGGACCAGTAGCAATCGTTTCTGTCATCTCCAAATACAGGGAATGATTGCCCAGCAGGGCTTCTCAGACTGCTTAAAACTCCCATACATCTGACCTGCCTCTTCCATGAAACAGCCTCATCATTTGAGTGCTCTGTGCAAGCAGGAGAGGGATGATTTCCTTTTGTTATCAAAGCATCCCTTTCTGGCATCATCTCTTCTGTGCTTTCAATTCTACTAGAAATGACAAGTGAACATGAAATAGGGGACTAACTCAGATGAACTGAAAGCACACAACTCACTTTCCCAGCTTTGTAGAGTTTAGCGAAAATAATTAAGAAGACTCCTGTTACAAGCATTTGCAATCTCTCTTATCCTTTATAAAGTGTCTCCCAGGGATCCAGCTTTATGGCAGTAGTTAAGCCTAAATATCAGGGAAAAGTTAAACATACTGTTTGAAAATGTAGCTTTGATATTATAACTACAGTATGCCATTGAAAAGAGCTTTAGATAAGATATTAGAATTTATTAAATTATTCACCACGAAGTAAGAGTTTACTGAAAATAAATGTGAGTTTTCAAGGACTTTTGCGTATCAATAAGAAAAAATTATTCATTTAGAGGAAATGCTGATCTTTAAAGATAACATATTTCATTAAAATATGGTGGTGGACTAAAGATATATATTAGCATTTGCCATATATATGTCTTATCCCTAGTTGGAAAAATTATATATGGAAGTATGTGAATATGACATCAACTACCTGGCCAATCACAGCCACATTTGATTAATTTCACTTAACAATTGCATAGATATTTTTCCTAAGATATTACTTTATTACCTCTGATGTCTATTTTATTTTCCCTTCTGGGTAAGATTCAAGCATCTTACCTTGGGCCTTCCTTATGACTTTGCATCTTTAGGTATGTGGATTGTAGCTTGAAAAGGAGCAGGAGTGGTGTGGAGAGACTAGGAGATAAAATGGAAATCATTGTGGGGGATCTCTAGAACAAGAGAGGCTTTTGGGAGTCTAAGCAGGTGACCTAAGCTGAGATTTCTACCAGTGTGGGATATGGAACCTGAAGAGGTCACCTTTATAGCAGGCAGGACTTCCAGTGAAGATAGAGGGAAAACAACCCACTCACAAAACCTTTGAACCAACTTTGTCCTTCCTACAATAAGTTCAGGTATAAAGATGAAGCAGAGATTGAGGAAATGGCCAACCAATGACTGGCCCAACTTATATATCACCCCATGGAGTAGAGCCAACCTCTGACACTTTTAATGATACTCTGCTATGCTTGCAGACACCATCCTAGCATAACTGTCTTCTGAGAGGCTTTACCCAGCAACTGATGGAAACAAATGCAGAAACCAACAGCCAAACAATAGGTAGATACAAATAATTGCAATCTTGTGGAAGAGTTTGGATTGGGGCAGATTGAAGGAGCAAGAGGGATCAAGAACACCACAAGAAGACCTGCTGGGCAAGCTAACCTAGGTCTCTGGAGACTCACAGAGACTGAATCACTAACAAAAGAGCTTGTATGGACAAGACTTAGGTAACCTACTTTGAGGTAACAGATACGCAACTTGTTCTTCATGTGAGTCCTCTAATAATTACAGTGAGGGCTGTTTTTGATTTTGTTGCCTGCCTTTGGATCCATTTCCTATAGGTGGTCTGCCTTATCTGGCCAAAGTAGGAGAGGGTGTATTTAGTCCTGCTGTGACTTGATGATGCAAGGATGGGTTGGTACCCATGGAAAGTGAAAGAATAGGGGAGGATGTATGAAGGTGGAACTGGAATGAGTGAAGCCAGGGTAGTCGTGACTAGATTGTAAAGTGATTAAATAAATTATATAATGAGGACAAAAATATGTTGCTGTATATTGATGGCTTGCCATCAGCAAAGAAACTTAGAGACAATGTAACTTGGGCTCACTTGTAACACAGCCACTGCTGACTCAGACATTCTGACCTTGATGTAGACATAGTTTCCTCAGCTATGTATTCACCTGAAGTCACATAAAGGGGAAGGAGTCAAAGACAGACCATTGCATAATTAGATATTTATTAAAAATAAAAAGGAACTTGAGTACACCTCTACCCACCATACAAGCCAATGTATAGACCTGAATCCATCTCTTTCATGCACATTCAGTCCTATGGCTAATCCACATGGGGATCTCACAGTATAAAGAGGCAGGCTGGCATTGCTGCCAGATCTCCAGAGTGTTCCCTCTACTCCCGCCCACCTGACCAGTCCAGTGTGGCCAGCATCTCAATCACTTTCTCTTCATTTGTGAACCCTGTCCCTGTTCCTGCGTCCTTAGATGTGAGGATCCTCCAGGTTACACACACAATTTGTGACAAATAACATCCATCTACCTAGTAAGACTTCAGGGGACTGTTACCATTTCACAGATAAGGAAGCCTAGACTCAGATCTGAGAGAGGGGGAGACTTTCTCTTGAGGCAAAATGAAGCCACTCTATCCACCATTGCTTTCAAGAATATTCCAGAGCTGAATATTAACCTATCCACACACATTGAGGTGGACAATGTACCAAGACCCTGAAGATCCTTTCTGGGCCAAGTGTGCAAATAGCTTTGTAACTGCTTCACTTCCAACAAAGTATCTTAGATGCTATATTCCTACTAAAAGTTATAGACTTATGTTCTGGGCTACTACAAAAAAGACATTATCTCTAAATAGCAAGCCCAAACTCTGTTGATATGATACATGTAATCCAGTTAATATCATTTTTATTTTTATTAGGTTTTACTTGGAAACCTGTACAGTATTTCTTTAAGTTTGTATTTAAAGGAGAGAGAGAGAGAGAGAGAGAGAGAGAGAGAGAGAGAGAGAGAGAGAGA
>NW_021604619.1:4446461-4478270 GCF_004785775.1 Grammomys surdaster | reverse complement strand
AGGGAGGGAGGGAGGAAGGGAGGGAGGGAGAAGGAAGGAAGGAAGGAAGAATCTCTCTGGACATATTGCTGTATCCATGGGGTTTTTCCATGCCCCAATTCCGAAAATAATAAATCTGAGACTTACTGTTCATGAATAAATGATTAGTCTGTATGCTTCACTCATTCCCTGACTAGCTCATAACTTCTTTAATCCATGTAGTCAATTCTATGTGTGCCATATGTCTAGTTACCTCTTCTCAGTTTCAGAGATCTGTCTTCTTAGAGTTGCCAGTGAATGTCTTCACACACCTGACTCTATTCCAGAGTTCCTCTCCCTACTAGGAATCCCACCTCCTATTTCTTGCCTCAGCTGATAGGCCATCACTTGTTTATGTACAGGTGATACCTCCATAATCTCTCATTCAAATTATTTAAAATGTCATCACACTATGATTTATATAATTTGGAATGGTACATATATTTTGTAAGTAGTGATATTTCCTCAGATTTTGTGATGGCTTACAATTCTTTTTAAATGGATTTGAAATTTATTAACAATGTATTGAATATGGAATTATATAAGAATTATCAGTGGCTTACTTGTGATGTATGTGCAACTATAACATGAAATTTGCAACTTAGTTGAATAACTCCAATGTGCTCTATTCTCAAAGTTTAAAACATAGATGCTGACGACCTTCACACTTGAAAAGGCTCTTACATAAGATACAGCTCAGTTCTCCGAACTGTTTATGAATGGGCTTATCTTATTTAAATGTGCCCTACACACAGTTTTTCATTTCCAGATTTTCTTGGAATATATAGCAAACATTTTCTTACTGACTAATTATAACACATATGTTATAACTTATATTAAAAAGTTTAAAGACCAGATAAATCTTCCTCTTACTGCTGCATTATGTTTTCTGGTGGGTTGTGAACAATTGTCTATTCACTCCAGAACAAATGTCTATTCATTCCAGATAAGGAACTAGTTACTGACAAAACCAAAATTCTACGCCTGAATTGAGAAGATATTAGCTCTACCCTTCTCATTTATGGAAATCTAACCTCTTCACCCTTCTTTTCTACAAGGTCTATGGGAATGTGGTATCTGTTATGGAGAATGAGTTTCCTCAAGTCCTACACACAATTCTACAAATAGCAGACCTACTATTTCTTTACAATACCATGCTTTTCATACTTCCAACATAATCCTCCAATATGTACTATAAAACAAGTCACTGACTTGAGCAAAATATTTCCCTCTGGACTTGTAGACATTAGTGCCATGCACCTTGAAGTACTTATTTATATACCTATAGTTTCTGCTTGTTAGTGACCACAGAAATAGTTGGTTTGTCTTTTTTTTCCTACATGACATATGGCTTATGACTCCATTGGTGGAGTAGCAAAAGCACTCAGGTCCAGGGCTCAGTGTTAGAGCATTTCCCTCACATTAACCAGCCTGGCATCTCAGAGTTTACACTATGATTCTACACAATAAAACTGAGTTCTACATCTTGTGTCATTTTCTCCTCATCTTTTGTTAAAATATTGGATCTAATACTTGTAGATATTTCCAAAGACTTTTGTCAGAGGCTCCAAAATTCAAAGGAAAGACAAAATATCATGCTGTAAAAAAGAGTCTGTCTCTATTTTTAATGTCATTTCTAACTGTCCACTTTGATATTTCCAAGTAAAAATCTTGAGTGTCTATTAATTTAAGAGCTCCAAATTTGATTTTTGACAGGCTAATTCCTTTGTGCAAAAAAACATTTAGTTAATTTCTTAATAGCAGATATTTCTTTTCTTCTATATCAGTAGGAATTAACTTGTGGGTCACAACCCTTTTGGGGGCTGAACGACACTTTAATGGGTGTCACCTATTGGATATCTTGAATATTATATATTTATATTATGATTCATAACAGTATCAAAATTACAATATGATGTAACAATGAATATAATTCTATGGTTGGTGGTCACCACAACGTGAGGAACTCTGTTAAAACATGATAGTAATAGGAAGATTAAGGACCACTGTTCTAAATTAGTGATCATTCAGCAAAGAAAGCTAAGAAAATACAAATATATCTATAGTTAATTTTCTAATTATGAATATGTATAACCAATTTATAAATGATACTGATTATGTAAAAAGGAAACTTGCATTTACACATTACAAAGGAATAGATGTAGACATGTTTAAATAAATTAAAATATGGTGTTTTTCCTTTTCAATTGGATTCTAGTACATCTACATTGCTGAAAAATTTTAAATCTAATAATAATTTTGTTTGGAATAGAAGCGATGTGATGATACATTATCAAATATTTTAGCAAAAGTAAGTTGAGAATCAGGATGTTTGGTTCACTTCTCCATGCCAAGTCTAAAAATTAAAGTTCTTTTATATCAGCTTTACAAATTGTCTGGAAATTAATTTGAAACTTTCATGCACACACAAAAAAATAAAACAAAAAGCAGATGGGTCTATCCTTCTTCAGAGAGCTGTCTGTTTCTCCTTGCGATCAACAGAAAAGCAAGAGAAGAAAATGGAGTAGGACACCCAAGCTTTCCAACACATCACTGCTCTGCATGCATTCAATAAACAGTCAAATATATTTGTGTTAGAACACACATCCTATGCCAATGCCAGAATGTCTTAAGACTCAGTTTTTAATAGTTGAATTAAGCTGCTAGTTTATATTTAAGTTGTTATTGATATATGTTAAATTTACTTTTGCTTAGAGACTAAGGTACATAACATCTATGTAACATTTAGAAAGAGTAAAAATCTTGAATTAGTCTTTATTATTTCAAGATTACATGCTACATGATACTTGGGCAATCTACAGAGCAACTAAATACAAGAATCCCTCACGGTCACATTGGACATGCTGAATGGTTGATTTTAGTTTTTTTGTGTCTAACAAAAGTACTACAAAACAGTATCTTAACTGATAATCACTCATCTTAACTCATTACTCTGATACAAGCAGCTAATTGCTTTCACTCTTGTTGAAATCTTTTGAAAGAAGCATGTGGAGAAAAAAATCGATGTTGAAAAATTAGGAAATAAGAAGACAATCTGAAATAGACTTTTAAACTAATGAATTGTTAACCCTCCTATATTCCACTTTTAAAATAAATACACTATATTTGGAAGTCAAAAAAAAATTGTGCTGCTGCAGTAAAGTCTTGATTTCCATCTTCCATTAAACTCACACATGATGCAGAAATTGTTCCAGAATCATCTTCTGTTTCCTAAGACAGTTACTTGTTTTGGGATTTGATTTTCTTTAAGTTTTTATTTATTTTTGTTATAATAATATAATTACAGCATGTCTCACCTCTCTTTTCTCCCTTGAAACCATCTGTTATACACTTGCTTATCTTGCAGAAGGACACAATGACTTGTAGAAACCAGAAGATCACAGAGTTTTCTGTAAGACTGTGTCTCCTAGTGATGTCAGAAGCTATACCCATAAAGTATCATCATCATGATTGCCCAGTATGAGCTAAACAAGTATGACATCAATGAACATGCCCTAGTAGACAGAGCATAGCCTATGATGCCTGAAATAGACAGTCATTTTTATGTTATTTCTACGGTAACATTTTTTTGTCTCAGTATTAAAGCTAGATAATAGTTTATACCATGTTCTCAGTCTCATATTGATGTAATCCCCTTGATGGAATGATTATGTTGCTGAGACAGTTATGAACAGTATTTATGGTGAAAAAAATACTATTTTTTTCACCCAATGGCATTCTAGTCAAATGTTCTCAGATGTAATCTTATTTAAGCTAAAATATTTGCTTTAACATTTTTACTATCTCGTGTCAGGAGACATTCATCTTCGCTAACAGAAACCTACTTTTCCCTATTTCAAAAGAAGTAAGTTTCCAGGATATATGGTCATCACTTTTTGATGCTTGATTATTCTATGCCAACATTGTCTCTTCTCTCCTGCAGTGATCTGGATTTCATTATCTGCTCATATTTAACTCAATTTATATTGCACTAATATTCTCGTATTTTTAAAAATCTCTCTTGTTCTCCACTTACAATGTTTTAATAAGGATTCTGCTTTGTGAACTGGCCCAATAGTTTGTTAACTGGTCTCTGGATTCCAATACTGCCAACTTCCTACCTTAATAAAATTGCAAAACATGATTTTGAGACACACGAAGCACATTGATTTTTATGCTCCATTCAAAGCTTTTTTTTTTATAACCCACAGTGGTTTCTATATTGTGCTTCATAAGCCATCAATTAAAATGCAGAGTGAGATTAGGAAGAAGTAAAGCCTGATTCCCTGGACCAAGAAGCTTCTGAAACAGTGCATATCTATTTATTTCTAAAAGACTATCAGAATATTTTCAGTTTAAAGGCATTTTGGATGAAATAAGGTAGTTTAAAACAGTATTTCCCAAACATTTCTTTTCATAAAGTCTGTGATGTAAAGAAGGGGGATCATAAACGCCTATGAACACAATTTGTGAAGATCTGGCCAATGTGACCATCAGAATCTTATTTGTAGCCATATAAGATGCCCCTAACTCTATCCTCACATGAACTGGATGGTTCTATTATGCCTTTCCTTTTGACTGCAACTCTTGTGTTATAGCTACACTTGTGTGCTCTGGTTGAGAAACTTCTGTCCCAATCTTTGTATGAGACCAAGAATTACCTTGTTTACCATGATTCTCAGCTTTATCTGATTTTAAGTTGTCTGAAAAAAAACTCTACATCTTACCAGCTAAAGCCATGGTTCCTTTATATTTTCATTCCTGGCTGGGTCCCAAAGTCCTGTGAGCCTTTAGAGCCATTGCTTTGATTGCTCCAGCTACCACTGCAACATTCAGCCAGTGTAGACCCTGGTTCCCCACATAACACCCCTCTATCTGCATTCTTTGTTCACTTGTATACTTCATAATATTCTGATACTACACAGTAAAATAAAAATTAGGTTATTTGTATGTTTATTTTCTACATCGTATTGGTATTCTGATACAGCAATGGTAATCAGTATGTATTAAATGGAAAAAAATATAACATTGGATTTTAAATCCTCCATTTCTTAATTTATCCTTCAGTAAAAATGCAAAAGTTAAATAATTGTTATCAACATGCAACAGGCAAACTAGAATGAAAATATCATTAAAATTTTAAGAATCATCTGAGGAGACATTTTATTTCTTTTTGATTTGGAAGAATACCATAAAGAAAGCAAACCTTGTAGGGTTGAATCAATTATTGAAACTGTTGAAGCACTGTACTCATTTGAATTTAGGAAAGATGGACAATATAGGAAATCAGCAAACTAACATAGCAATCCTTAACATGATGTTGTCAAAACCACTGTTAGAAAAGGTATATACGAAATAAATGATTAATTTTACCAAACATCCGGTGTAAGTCTAGGAAAGATTTTACTAGAATAGGGCAGGAAATGGTCAATGTAATAAAAAGAAAATCAACTTTTCATGTAAAAATTCATTTTTAGCCAAACCATCAATACTTGGAGCTACCTTTCTTAAAATCAAGTCAAACAAATAAATGTCTGACACCATTCAGACAGTTTTGAGTAAAAATAAATCGCACTCATAAAATAATTGAAATGAAATTGAAGCACCAGTGTGCAGATGATGAGATTTTATAGAATTGTTCTTTAAGGTTACCATTCCTAACAAACCTCCACTGGTCCTTAAAGTATCTTCTCAAGGTTGATATCATAAGTTCCTTCAAGATACTTACTTTGACTCTTCTGTAACAAAATAACCCTATGAGTACCCCAGGCCTCATCCTACCATGGTCAATATTCAAACCTGTTCTCTTCTCTTTTCTTCCTTGTAAGTAGCAAAACACTAGTTCCATAGGGATTGTGTTGTTGCTGTTGTTGGTTGTTGTTGTTATTGTATTTGCTTTAGTGTAGACAAGTTATATCCAGTGAGGAATGAGTGGAGATAGCTAAGGTTTCTGTAGCAGGCTAAATTTACTAGGGGCTCTTCTGCCACTGAGAGAGCTATGGTAACAAAAGAAAATAATTAACCATCACATGTAGTGGTCAGAAAGAAATAAAACACTGTCAACAAAAGGTGGAACAATAGATAGTTTGGGTATCAAGACACAGAATCACCGAATTTCCCATTCATTGTTTTTAGAAAATTTTTCTTTATATCAAAGCTCACATTTTTCTCGTGTCTGTGACTCATAACAATATGCAACTGAGAAAGCATTTTCATCACTATTCATTTTGCATCACTATTTTCTAACATGTCCTACTTAGAAATGGTGTGCTGAACTCCATGCCTCATTGTCTTTCTTAAGTATGTTTAAAAGGATGTTGTACATCTGGAAAATATTATCATCACATTTTTTGGATGAATGATGTACAAAATGCTCATAGTATTATTATTGTTGTTGATGATGATGATGTTATTGTTACTATCATTATTCTCTTACCAGAACTCATGAGTTGCATTGCAGAATATAAAGTCCTTCCAGGACTGAAGTAAAAGTTATGCAGTGATAAAATAATTAGAAAGCTTCAAAATGTAGAATAAGCGTAATCATGAGCACATTTGTCTAAATGTCTGGACTGAAGAGGTGTTCTTGGTGCAACTGTAATCAAGGTGAACTGAGAAGGCTTTTATGAAGGCATGACTTGGTTTGGCTGTAACTAAGGAAACCTACATTAAAATAATTATATTTAACTGTGTTCAAAGAGATTGAAGAATATATGAAGAAAGTGGAGAGAAAGCATGAATAAAAAGGAAGGAACTAAAAGATAAAAGCTGATAATGTTCTTAGTGTTAGTCAGTAGAGACTGTACCTGATTTAAATAAATGAATTTGTATTCTCTGTGAGATTCATTATCACAAGTCCAATTCTGGAGTTAAGCTATAATGAATTCATAAAAATAGTGCTATGTTATTTGAATGCGTTTGATGGGCCAACTGGCAATCGTCAATTTGCTATGGGGCCATGAGCATCCACGTTTCTTAAGTACTCCACCCCTACAAAAGTGTTGCTTTGTCCAATATTATAAACCAAACAGTGACACTCAAACTACAACTTATGTAAGGAACATAACTTAAAGCATTATTGCAAAATTTATATAAGAAATAAGATATGAGTTTAATAATTCTTTTTCTTGTCTTCAATAAAACTTTCATTTAATCTCTTTTTTCTTATGATGTAGCTTCATATTCTCTCTCATAAAAATACAACTTTCTTCTCAACTCTTCAATTTTCATTTTAATGAGCAATTGCTTGAACCATACAAACATTATTTTTTTAAATGTGTGGCCTTGTGAACTGCAATTATTATTTTTGTTTCCCCAACTACATCTGCCATCCTCCAGATTTACTGTCTTTGCTGTCTTCAATTCATTCATTTCTGTGGTTATCCAACTTCCACCCCTACATTCTGCCTTTTACCTTTGTTCTTCTAAGAATAAGATTAGTCACTGTCACCACTATCTGCTTTGTTAAATAGATGACTTTTTTGTGCTTACAGAAAGATCTGTATGAAAGAATTGTTTAAACTAATGGTTTCTGAATTATTATTCCATGCTCAGTTACTTCTGACATAAGATATAGTATCACAGTGATGGGAGCTTGTGGAGGAGGAGGAAGCTGTTCATGTTGGAGTAACATAGATTATAAATGGAGTAGCCTGAGGATAGTATGTGACCACTATGACCACAACCCAAATAACATTTTCTCTAGCAAGGTCCCACCTCCCAACAATGCCATCAAATAGTGAAGCTATCAATCAGTTACTGACAGATGCATGTAGAACCCACATAGATCAATCATCTCTCAAAGACAGAACACACACCCTAGAGACCAACCCTTAAACATATCACTTATCTGAGGATTGTTTAAAATTCAAATCATATAACCCATGGGCTAACTCAAATTTCATAGTCTGTTTCGTCTTACTTAACCTGCCACTTAGTTTCATCATAATGGATCAGTCCTCCTCAGTTCTCTTCTATTCCTCCTCCTCAATATACTCACGTTACTTGTTTTTCAGAATTGTCCACAATGTGAGTGTGGTGTAATTCAATAACTCTTTCTCCAGTTCTTCTGCCTTCTGCCAATTGTTCTGTGGCTTGGTTCCCCCCTATTGATGAATCCCACTCAACTACAGACTGTCTATTCTCTGGCTGACCAGTCTATATTTAACATCCACCCATCTGCTTATTCCTTTTTCTGAACCCAGGACTGCCCTTTTACCTTTGCATTGACTTTCCGTGAAACCTGTGACTCCCAACTACCTGACTGACAGTAGCAATTTCTTCTCTACAGCACTGTTAAGTTCCCTGTCTCATAAATAAAGACTCCTGCATCTCCAATTTGTATCACAGCTCTGCCTTCTCAGTCTTCTTTGAAACTCCCTGCCTACTTATATCTTTGTCAACACTCTGTAATACATACATACATGTGTACGTGTGTGTGTGTGTATATATATATATATATATATATATATATATATATATGTGCATGTGTGCAGATATCTTTACAGTGAGATATGTAGTGTTTGAGAATTAATATTAGTAATGAATATTAGAATAAAAGAGCCTTACTTTTCTTATCCAAATTACCAAAGTAGGCATAGCTAGAAATTTGCTGCTATTAAAAGTTTAATGTCTTGTGAATAAATTTATTGGCATTCAATAAATTTTAACACTATGTAAAACCACAAACATTCTAATCTTTGTTTCTTACATGACTCACATATGATATCAAGTCCTCCTGAAGTCTTCACCCCAAATTTTACCCCCTATTTGTCTTGCAAGAAAGTCATTACCAGAAAATATGACACATAAATGTTCTTACATTTATTCTTTATTGAATGTTCTTCTCTGGTGTATATGCCACATCAATAGAATCTTTGTTATTTTGCTCAGTGCAATAAGCTAACTCAGATCATTGGGCAGAGTAGTAGTTCAGTAAAAATTTGTGTCAGTTTTATGGTTATGATTTACTTAGTATTTTCCCTTTATGTGCAAACCTAAATACTCTGAAAATATTTGTCAATGTTCTTTCTTTGCTCTCCATTGTTTACCTAAAGAATAGCTATGTTTTATAGCAAAGAGACAACAGAAAAAGTATTTCTAACAAGCAACAACAGCAAAACTCCTACCAATGATCCTAAGCAAAGATGACTAGTTAAAATAAATTTCTGTTACACATCAAAGGGAGGGTGGTATGAACTCTGAAACTCCTGTGCCTAAACTGTCAGTTCACCTCTCCCCCTCAATGCCTGTGTAAAGATTTATGAGTTGTTAGCATTTCTATGCATCATGTTTCTCATTCATGAAGTATAAATAATACCTCAGACCATACAATTTCTGGAAATGAATGTTAGTCTATATAATGTAAGTTTAGCATTGCCTATAGTGGGCATATTACACATGTGATCTAAAGGAGAAGTGATGAATTAGCAAGAAAATCATTTGCTTTGTGGATATGTTCCTAAGTTTTCACAAACATTTATCTGAGATCGCCATTCTTTGCTCTTCTTACAATCTCTGTGACCCTCATTAACTCACTTAAGTACTTGGACCTCAGTTTTCCAATCAATGAAAAGAGGAGATTGATCAAGTTGACTTCATAGATTCCTACCAACATTAAATGTTCAAGCTTTTACGAATTTTGTTCGGGAGCAATTCAGATTTTTTTGCAACAAAATCAACTCTCCCCATTGAACATGACAGCTCGGACATTTCTTTTCACAGTGATGCTAATGGCTATATTCAGGGGCAGCATGGGATCTGTGTTCCACATTGATTACGAGGTAGAAGCACAGCCGATGTTCACCTCCATCCCTGGAGCAATGGTTCTTTATATTTAATGGAGAAAATTCTTGAAAAGATGTGAAAGGACAATCAGTGACTAAATAAGGACAATAATAGTGAGGACACCAGAGATACTCAGTATAATGAGCAATAGGAAGGGTGTGGGTATTGAGAAGGAGACATCTGTTAGGTACATAGCAACCTTCCTTCTGAATAGAAGGGTCAAAACTTTTGATTAAGTAAAATTAGACTAGGAGAGGATAACGTATTATTCATTGATTTGGAAACAGTTACACGTTGAAAATGATTTAGATAATTAGTTATTTAAATACATTGGAATTGATGAAGAGCTCTTCCTGTAGTCTGATAATTTGAGCCACCAAAGTTTTCAAATAAGCTCCTTAAAGATGACTTGAAAATGTTCACAGCACAAGTCAAGCCTTCAGAGTACATATTTTTTTATGCCATCATTTACTATGAGAAAACACTTGGTCCTGAAGAGAAATGGATTCATTTAGAAACTTCATTAAATATTGCACACTTTGGCAAGATAACTTAAAGGATAAGAACACTGCTCTTCCAGAGGACCTGGGTTCTGTTTCCACCATCCACAGCTCACAACTGTCTGTAGCTCAGGTTCCAGGGACTCTATACACTTTTCTGACTTCCGTGGGCTCCAGGCATCAAACTAGCTCACAGATATACATGCCATAAAACACACATATACATAAATTATAATTCCAATTAAAAAAAACAAACTTCTTGCAACATCATTTGAAGAAGGCGGAGCCATCATCTTCTTGATGTCATCATCTCTATCCATGTTGAACTGTAAAGTCGTAGCATCATCAATTTATTTGGGCTCTTGAAGAGCTAACATTCTTGTACTCTGTGCCACTTGGAACTGGCCCCTGGCATCTCATGCTGGCATCCACAGTCTCCACTGTTTCTAGGTTCAGAGATGCAAGTGAGTATTACCAAGTTTTTAAAAACACATATTCCAATGCCAGATTGTGGAATCCAAACCTTGATTCTGACAATTACTATATGTGTCTGACTTTGGGCAGGATATATATATATAGTCTGTGCCTCAGTTCCTTTACCTGTAAAATTGTATTTAATAGATGACATTGCCATGAAAATAAGATCAGACTATGGTACTTTATACTTAGCTAATTGTTTTAAGTTTTAGTCAATTGACTAAAACTAAATTAATTTGTAGATGCCTGGTCATGTTTCTACTCTTCTTGTTTATTCTAGAAAGCAACATTTTTTCAAAAATGAAGTATAGATCTTACTCTTGAAAGCAGCAACACCAGAAAAATTTAAAATACATAAGCATTCAAGATATTACTCCTTTCATTAGGAAACCCTAAACTTCACTGATACTTGCATTTAAATTATTTTAATTGCACACACACATTCACAAACTGAAACATTAAGTAAAATAAATATTTCACTTTTGTAATTACTAAAATATTGAGTATGTCTAGAGTATGTATTTATTTCTCTGTATAGGGTTTTTAAAACTAGATTTCAATGGCTGGCTTCAATAACATTTTCTTGAAAATGTTTGAAAGTGAGGATCACATATCATGGAACTACATTAAGGTGGCTTAGATGAGTTTTGGCAGTTTCTGACCCTTGAACAAATGGTGAAATATAGGAGATAGCCAACTGCATTTGAAATTCTCTCAAGCATTCATCTTCATCTCAATAAAGGAAGAAGGACAAAGTGATCAACTCAGAAACCCCTTATCTTCATCTAGTCTTTATGTCTATAATTTTAATACCTGTCACACTTCAACTTGCTTTACCAGTTCAAGGATATAGATAATATTTCTTAAACTCCTATATTTTTGAGCCACTCTTAGAAATAGGGATTTTAAAAGTAAAGTATTAGAGCAATTTTATGGCTAATATAACAGTATAATTTTATCTATCTGAAACTGGAAGAAAACTTTAAGATTATACTATGGATAAGTTTTGCCCAAAATGTATTAGGAACCAAAGCTTTTTTTTATGCTGGTTAGCAAAGCCAAGAAGCCAGAAAAAGATATTCTAAATCTATTATATTAGATACTGTTCTAAGCAAGCTAAAGTAGATACAGCCAAAGTAGCTCAGTCAATAATAATTAACCCTCCTTGACTTCATACAGAACTCTATGGCAGAAGCTTAGAGAATAAGAAAAGTCTCCGAAAAACATCAAATTTGCTTTGATATCATTCTCTCTAGCCATCAGAAATAAATTTGAAACTACTATTATCAGTAGAAGGTAGAAAGATATATTTAACTGACTTGCTAAATGTCTGAATCTTATTTGAAAACCAGGTCACTTGTTTAAGAGCATCGCTGAAACAGGAAAATATTTAAAACTACCACAGATGTCTGTTTTTCCTGCTTGAGAGAAGTAGAAACTCCATAAACAAATACTTTAGGTGTCAGTCAAATTATGGAGTTCACTAAAGGCAACCAGGCTAGGATTACCAGTCTGAACAAGGGTAAAACTTGGAGATAGTCTAGCAATTGGGGTTGCAGGCAGGATAGTCTCAAGGGAACTCACTATTGACTGGAGCAAAAGATGTGCATGCTAGGTTGGACCTGAAGACTGGGATATGGCATAGGCATTATAAAACAAGGTAGACTCAATTTATTGAGTTGATATGCAGGATGTATTTCCAGGCTTAAGCTTAGAGGATAGGGAAGGTGTAGGAGTGGATCTCTATACAGCTTTGGAGCACTGGGTGTGTGACTTTGGCTAGGTCTGAAAGTTGGTGAAGGCACAGGCAGCATAGGATCAGGTAGACAGAGAGACCAAATGGGATAGAACATATGATGTGTGAGATAGGCTTGGCCACCATATCCTATACCTGAAGGATTTGGTTATACAGAAAATAATCCTTTATTCCAATCCTAGCACCAAGGGATTTTTTTTTGCAAAAATGTCTTGCATAATAAGTTAAATAATATATTCTTGATATAATGAAGATAGGTCAACTCACCACACTTCTTGTCTTTGAGGCCCTCTGCATAATACTGATGTCTCTCTTTAAAATCCAATTATTCATCTCTCTATGTCCTTTCAAATCATTCATCATTTAAACACCAATTCAAGCTTCACCTATTGCATGAGTAAGTCTTCAATTGAAAAACCTCATATGTTCCTGAAGCCTTTGGATATATTTGAAGTTATTGTCTTCCATTTATAATATCACTATTGCAAATATAGGTACAGAACACATAAGCATGAGTGAAACACAAACATGCTCATTAGATTTGCTGAACTTTGCAGATTTGCTGCAATTGCACAGGCTCACTGTGTAAGTATGATGTTTTATCATCTTTTGATAGATCTTTCTATTCAGACCCTAAGTTATCAGGAAACACTGCCTAGGATTTCTAATGTCCAATGGGCCTATAACTTAGCAAGTCCCTTTTTATAATAGTTAACAGCCTCAAATCAGTAGTTTGACTATACCAATTCTCTGCTTAAAACACGTAATATATTTTAATGTCTAAAATGAGTGATATGTGATTACGCAGTTATTTCTTTGGCTTAAATGGATGTAAAGACAACAAAAAGAAAAACATTTGTAGTTTGCAGTATAAAGGATCAAAGAAAGAAAGCATGGCCCACTAACAGTCATCCTTTTTTCTTCTTCTGAAGCTCTCATGTATCCTTTCAATAATAAACCAGACTCCATTTGACTTTTTAAAAACATATTTGACCTTCAGCTTTTTTCAGGATTTCACTTCCAGATAGTAAACCACTTGCTTGAGAAAGTTTTCCCTATACTCTCTAGAATGTCATATGATGAGTCTAGCCATTGATCACATAATTACATTGCATGCAATTAAATAGCAAATAGCTATATTCAAAGGAGAAAAAGACTGGATTTTTTTTTTTTTTTTGGTTTTTTCGAGACAGGGTTTCTCTGTGTAGTCCTGGCTGTCCTGGAACTCATTCTGTAGACCAGGCTGGCCTCGAACTCAGAAATCCACCTGCCTCTGCCTCCCAAGTGCTGGGATTAAAGGCGTGTGCCACCACTGCCTGGCAAGGCAAGACTATTAATTAAGAAAATAGAGTGTTTGCTCCATATGAAGCGTCAACTGTTCAATTGCACCAATTGTTAATTAACAATGAATTAACATCTAACACCAAGAAATTATTTTAATGTATGTTTTATCTTAACGGTTCCAGTTTATCAACAGCCAACTCAACTGTGTTTCTTATCAATTAAAGTTATTCACCTAAGATACTAGTAGTCCAGGTAAAGGTTTATGCCTCAGGCATCAAAATTCTTTCATCTTGTTGAATCTTCTGAAGTAGAGCTTTGTAGTCTTTTTTTTTCTGTATGATTCTGTTTATCTACCAAGATTTCTTTCATAGTCAGAGAAAATAGACATTATTTTACCTGTCCTCAATTATGCCTTAAGTTGAAACATTATCTAGTACCTAGGAAAACTTGTAGTCACTTAGTTAATAGTACCAGTGCTCCACCTTGATGCCCTTTCCCACACACCATGCACAGGTATTATTTAATTTCTTATATGGTCTTTGAAAAAATAGCAGAAATGAATGGGGATTTTCTTCCAGTAATCAAAATGTGGCCATAAAATTTGGAAAATAAATGCTGACAAATTATACCCATTTCTTATGTACTGAACCCTCAAACTCATAGCTTAAAGTTCCATACACAATAAAAGTGTTGAGAATCTAGTGGGAGGTAGGGACTTAAGAGATTAAGTATTCATATCCTTGGAACAAAAGGAAATATAGATACAAGAAAAAAACCAGTTGGGTAGATGAAAAAGCAATGAAAAGATGAAGAGAAAACGAAAGTGTCAATGTCTGCAAGCCAAGGACAGTAGAAGAAAGCTGGCATGACGCAAAAGAGTCAGAAACAATCTAGTAAACGATTTGAGTGCTTTTGAAAAAAGGGGAGATGTGGAGAGCTTTTGGGGCTGCTTGGCAGGAATCTAACATTTACCAAGGACAAAGAAGTGGGCTTCAGGCAGGAATCTGACATTGGGCTAGAACAAGAAGTAATTTCAGGCAGGAATCTAAATCGTAGACTAGAAAAAAGAAGTAGGCTTCAGACATGAAAATGACTTTGAATTAGGACAGGGAAGTAGTCTCAGGTATTTTGATCATCCTAATAAACCCTTAGAAACAGTGATCATTGGAGTGATCATGGGACTTTGTTTATTGCCTTTCTTGTTCTTTGACTGTTTATGTTTATTATCTTGCGTAGTGGGAAATTTTCCCCACAAGTTGGGAAGAGCTACGGTGGGAGGAGTAAGGAGAAGAAGAGAAGGAAAGGAAGAGGAGGAGGAAGAGGACAAGCGAAAAGTGGAGAGATGTAGGAGCCATGGTAGGCCACACGTATATCGGGAGCAGTCCTGGGTAACAACTTATATCTATGTTAGTTAATTGGTTAAAACTTCTAATCTTGTTATTTGAGCATTACCAAATATAATAAAGCTATTGGACAATCTTTAAACATTAGAGTCTTTTTTCTACTGGGTACTGTGTGGATGGTGGTATGGTCTGGGCTCAGCCCAACCTTGTGGAGACAACATGGGAGATGGCTCTGCCAATCTCCCACGCTGGTGTCTCGTGGGTACCAGGGCGGGTATTTCTGGCCCACCTGAACTGGCGGCTTGAGCTGAGCAGTGGAGAGAACACTCAAAAGCTTGTGGCCTCAGGCCTTGTCTAGTCGGGAAGATGGCAGCTGATTAAGAACAAACAAGATGGGGGCAGGGGGGCATTTTAAATATCTCCCTCAACACTCAACAGTCTTGCTTGTTCCTTGACTATTTGCATCTATTGTATTGCTAGTTCCTTAACCTACAATTGACGTAAATACTTGCATGTAATTAAAATGGGATACAAGCAGATTGGGAAAAAATAATAAATAAAAAAGAAAGAAATTATGATGTCATGATTATATTTCAGTGAAAATAACAAAGATAGAATAAAGTCTGGCATAACTTCATCTGATCTTATTTATTCAAGCCCACAATGCGTACAAATATTTTAATCAGATCATCGTCCATGAAAATGTTGTGTTTTACTATCAGTTTCAATTCTCTTTTTCACTGTCCAGAAGACTTCTTTCGAAATAAACACATTCCATAAAATCATGAGGTTTGGGTAATGTGGGGAAGAGTGAGGTCTGTCTCCCTCCCTCATCCTTTTCCCTCAGCTCTTCTTTTTACTCCCTTCCAGTGCTTTTCTCCCACTCCTACCTGCCCTCTTTCCCTTCTGCTACTCTTCTCTCCTCTCCTGTCATGGGGATCCAGTCAGTCAGCGTACCAACTTTGTACATGAGTTTCTACAGTTCTCAAATCTGGGGGCATTGGGATGCTTAGAGAATTCTTAGAGGATTTAATTTATTTACTTACAAGTTTTCAAATGATATGACTTCCTTTTTCCCACTCATATGAATATTTGTCCTCCTCTTCATTTGCTTATTTATTGTTTATTTGTTGTATATTGTTTGATTGTTTTACAGGCCAAGAATCTTGCTGGCATTATTATTTATCGTCTCAGTTTTTAAATTGTTTTATTCCTTAATTTTCTGTTTCCAAATAATTTAATGTGCACACATTTGTACTATTCCTTTTAGACTTACTTAATTTTCTATTTTTATTATGACTTTTTGAATAGATTAGATTGTTTACATACATATTTCTTCCATTCTATTATGTTCTTTAAAGTCATAAATTTCCTTCTAAACACTAGGCTCAGTTCATCCTACAAGGTTTAATAATATAGTTTTGTATATTAATTGATTTAATTTAAACTTTTCTTAATTTTGCCTGAGATTTTTTGTTTGCCAACACATTCCTTAAATAAAATATATTAAGTTCAACATGTTTGAGGATTATTTTAGTTTGTTGTTGATATTTTTGTTATTGTTTTATTTTAACTTTAATGGTTCTTTGGTCTGAAAGTAAATATTATATGGGTTATATACTTTAAAGTGAGGTAGGGTGTGTTTTCTAGCTTAGGATATGATTCCTTGGAGTGACTTTGACTTGAGAACTTAGTAAGAGTGTGGAATCTTCAATTATTTGGCGACAGTCTATGTGTGCCACCTATATTTATTTGATCAATGATACTGCTGCATTCACTGATGCTCTTAGCTGATTCTTGCCTGTTAGATCTATTTCTGAGGTAGGGATTTTGAAATCACCAGTCCTGCTGGGGGATCTACTTAACTCTTCTTGCTCTTTTATTTGATTGTCCCACAAATAATGAGACAAAATGTTGTTAGGTGAACTCAGATTAAGGGACTTGAAATCTGAAAAGAAATCACATAGTACCGTCTTACTATAATGATATACCTTGCTTAGAAATCTGTTTTTTCTCACATTAGCTTAAATATGCTTTTTTAACTTTACTTGATTAGCATGATTTTTTGAATCCTCTTATATTCATTTAGTCTATGTAATTTATCTTTTCTGTCTGTTTAAAATTCACATGATATAAGGCACATAGATTTTACACACACACAGTGCACGATTAGCATGTAGGTGGTGGGCTCCACTTTCTAGTTCTGTTGCTTTTATTTTATTAATTTATTACTGTATGGTTTAATACACATAAGCAATATATACTTGCTGCACTCCTCTTTGCACCCTGTTTATTCTCCTATAACCCTCTCTGTGCCCTCCTCCAAACAATTCTCCCTCATCACACTTTCATGTCTTTTTCTTGGTGCCCTGTTTTGCTTTGTGCCTCCTTAGGTTCTACCTGGACCACTCTTCTAGGCTGGAAGTGGATCTACCCATGGGGACATGAGCAACCTATAGTTTCTATATCTCCCACAGAACTTCATTTTCATCAGCTCCCCTGGGCAAGGATCTGTGGGCCCCTTTGCCATCTATGACAATGTTCACCCACTCAGTCTTGTGTAGGACTTGTTCAAAAATCTGCAGATGCTGTGATTTCCTGAGTTTGTCCATCTTATTATGTCCATAATACACTGTTTCAAATTCTTTCAACATTAATCATCATCATCGTCTGGCTCTTTCATTCTTCCACTGTCTCACTATCCAAAATATTCCTGAACCTTGGAGAAACTGATATGGATGTTCCATTTAAGACTGACACCTCAACGGGCATGTGTTCTCAGTACCTAAATCAGTAATGAGACTTTGTAGTAACTGCCATTTGCTGCATAGAAACTTCTGGATCAAAGCAGAGGACCTCACTTAGTTGTAGCTATAAACCTAAGAATTTAGTAGAGAGTTTGAAAACTTGTCTGCTTAGCAGCACATAAGTCATAGGTTCATCACCGGAATGTATAAATTTTCCAATCATGAGCCTTTTCCCACCTCCACAGGACTGGGCATGGGCACTCTCCTACAGTATAGGCCTTAGATATAATATAAAATCAGTTGATTACAAAATACAAATGCTGCCACTATATATACCAATATATAGGGAAGAACCTTATGGATCAGTCCTAGTAGGGTTCTGTTTGCAGTCAAGCTATATAGTGACATACCTTCAAATTATAGTGAGTAATCAAGTACTATGGTTTGAGGAGGCTGGAGGTTTACTGGCCAGCATGTTCTAGGAATAATCTATACTATACACTGAGCATTTCTTTTTATGCTTTCTTAGACTCCAATTTTCC
This sequence comes from Grammomys surdaster, assembly GCF_004785775.1. Taxonomy (NCBI): domain Eukaryota; kingdom Metazoa; phylum Chordata; class Mammalia; order Rodentia; family Muridae; genus Grammomys; species Grammomys surdaster. The sequence goes on along the minus strand of NW_021604619.1, from coordinate 4,459,817 downwards.
TGCTTGCATTGCCCACCTTCACATGAATGCTGTCTTCCTCATTCATTGCAATCTTTAGTATCTTAATCTCAATTGTTTCAGATGAATAAATTTTAAGAACAATTTCTCATCATGTATGATTCTAATGTGTGTTCTTTCTCTATCCAACTATGTCTCCTATTCCTTTGGAATAGTTCGTCCTTGTTTACTCAGTAAGTAGGCATGTTTTGTCTGATAAAAGCAACTGCTTTCTATAACCCTTTAGTCATCTGTTCACAAGTTGATGGGGAAGGTGAAGCACTTCATAGGTGCTTGGTTTGATCTCATATTTTGGTGAAATAATATATATGTACTGTCAACATCCACAAGTAATTCTCATTTTTCTTCCTCTTTTGAAGGAAAATACTGAAAGAATGCTCTATATAGGTATTTCCTTTTCTCACATATGTGTTAGACATAATTGAAGTTGAGTAGTTCCTTCTATAAGATTCAGTCTCTGCCAGAAAGTTTATGTTTGATTAACTATTTTTACTGAGATAGAAACCATCTCATCATTAACAGAGTGATGGTGAGTCTCTTTTCCATGCCCCCGCCAAGAATCATGAGAGCAGTTTTTGTAATCTACTGTCTTCTGTAAAAATACAGTAGAACTCCTAATAGTATTTGTCATTATATTGTGGCTTCATTCCCAAACCTGAATTGTTCAGCTACTTAGAGTTCCAATTTGAAGAGTTGTCCACACTGGGCCCCTAATGACTCATTGCAATTCAGCTTTACCTATTCCAGCGATAGTTTTAATGCACAAATCTCTTTCTCTGACAAGCCACAACACATCTTATGCCTCTTTGCCCAATGTTAAAGGTAAAGGATTTTTCCCTGTGCCTGTCCCTATTATTTGGATCAAAAGAAGAATTGTTGTTGTTCCCATTTGTTCAAATTTAAATTTGCTGCTAAGGAAAGAAGACACACTCTCAAATTCCTAGCCTGTAAAACTCAAACCTGTGAGACTAGTACCATCAATCTGTCATTGTTCAGTACTAAGAGATGAATGCACTTAAACATATTTGAAAATAAATCTTTGACATGTTAATTATTCATGATAAACTTGATTTGAGATTGAATAATTTTGAAATATTGACTGAAATTTATTGAAAAGATTTAATAGTAAGAAAAAATTTAAAAAATATTGTTGGAATATAAAAAGTTAAGTCTTCAATAGTTTAAATTGAAAAATAGCCATGTATAAAAAATAATTCATACTATCACTATGTTATATAGGTTGTTATGTGCGTTGGATATGGTTTGCATGATGGAAGGCTAGAAACACTTCCTTTGGCAATTATAGCTGGCATCTCTTGAGTGTTCCCTGGGCCACTGTGTCTCTCTGTGCTGCACAAAGCAGCTTAAATTCTGGATTTTGACATTACCATAAAAGAGTTGTATGCATAATGCTACTTTTTAACGAAATAGACCAATGTAAACACAAATGCTTTCTTACTGATTTTCCTAAATAGTGAATGAAACGACAACAGATTTTCTAAAACATTACTGTGGGGGTGAATATGATTAAATAATTTTTAAGAATACTGAAGTAAAAAAAAGTAAATATTTTCATGCATTTAGATTTTCTTAATAATCGTTCTTATTATCTTCAATATTTCACATTTGTTTGTACAATTTTCAAAATATCTTCAATTCTTAGACACTTTTTAGCCTACAATATCAATTGGGCAGATGAATAGTCAATGTTAATAGATGTTAAAGTGTGACCTCCAGAGAAAACCACCTCAACATCAGCATCTGCAGTGACCTAGTGTGAATCACAGATTTGGGATCTACCTTAGACTACTGAGTTAGATATTCCTGGGGTAGTGTCCATTATCTTTGCTTTATCTCATCAATGGTGATTCAGGAGCCTGTTGAAGTATGAGGTCCAGTGTTATATTTCATACATGATTGAATAATCTCAATGAATCCTTCTCTCCATGGTAGATTTTTACTGTAAGGAATAAATTGAAAGAGTAAGAGGATGGAAATTGGGAACTGTATATTCAGTAATATTGGGAACACAGTTTCTCCCTGTGGAGAATTAAATGCCTCGTCAAAGTAATTGAAGAGACATGAACAATGTTTTAATGGCTCTCAAAGACTTAACTGAAGACATTGACCTTAAAATCAAAGGTGTTTAATTGATAGGAAAAAATATAGATATTTCACTCTGCTCCAGGCTGTCATTCTTATAATTCACAGCTTAAGAGATTTCCTTCCAAATGAACATCGAAGGTGGATGTGCTAAATGTTAACAACAGTTCTGAAGTAATTTGTCAGGCTTGCCATACATGGGCAGAGTGAAACTTTTTTAAATGGCCAGGCACTCATTGTTGCATGTGTTTTTAGTGAATGTTAGGTATTTGACACCTTGGCTGTGTTAGTACACAAAATTGAATTTTCAATAAGTATGATGGTGGTATTAAAGCTTTATAACTCTTAAGACAAGTAGATATTTAACACTAAAATACTGTTTCCGGAAGGTTTTTTTTTTCCCCTAGATGAAACAATGCCAGGGGTAAAGCACTTTATCTTATTTTGATAACCAAAGAGTATGTTTGGATTACTGGCATTCAATTTTTATGTCAAAAACTACAGTCCACAAAGCGGAGGAGAATGAAGTCTATATGGTGCCTCCTGTACAAGCAGGAGGATGTGAGTTGAGCACCTCACATCCCATGGATCCCTAACATCCATGTGACACATTCTTAACCACAGTGTTTGGGAAGAACAGAGGAAGCACCCTGAAACTCAATGGCTGATGAACTGAAACAAAACGATGAGAGTAAGCTTCAGGTAGACATCTTGTTTCAAAAATGAAGGGTGGAAATGAATGAAAGACACCAAACGTTGGCTTCTGTCCTCCATATGTAGATAAATACATGTACAACTAACTTATATATATATATATATATACCACATTCATACAGTAACTTTAAGATGCACACACAGACACACACATGACAAACATGCACGTGTACACACACTCACATACAGACAGAAATATACACACAGGCAGACACACACATGAACATGTAGACAGAAACACACACATACACACACTCAGAGAGAGAGAGAGAGAGAGGCGGGAGAGAGAGAGAGAGAGAGAGAGAGAGAGAGGTATATACAGACAGAAACACATATACAAACACACATGCAGTCAAGCACACAAACACACACATAGACACACACAGAGGCACACATACATTATCACTATGTAATCTATTGAAACTTTTTTAAAACATAGAATATATTATTTATTTACATTTCATGTATTATCCCCTTTCCTGATTTCCCCTCCACAAACCTCCACAATACCCTTTCCCCTGCTACTCTGAAGGGAATTTTCATTGTAATCAGGATGATCGGTCAGGTCCAAACTTCATCTCCCCTTATCTGAATATTAAAGTCTCTGATTCTTTGGTCAAACCTTATTTACAGGATCCTTTCTGCTACACCTAGCACTCAGAGAAATCGCAGTTCACTGAGCATTATGAATTACTCATCAGCTATTATTAAAATATGACAGTCTAAATTATTTAACCCTAGTCTAAATAAACCAAGACCAGCTTTCATGAACAGATTACACAGCCAAGTATTAGCTCTGATCCACAAGCTATTTAATCTGACATTCAAGCATAATGGCTTCTTGTAAGGTAGAGTTCTGCCATTCTGATATTTTGTTGTGTTTTTCCCTAAAGTTTACCACACACAGTACAAACAGTTTGTGGCAATATAAATTATGGCTCTGTAGCATTAAGTAGCATATAAACATAGGAACTAAAAAGAAAAAAAAAACTCTGGCAGCTTTTTTACAAATAACAAATCACTCTAGCTTTCTATGAAAAGCGTACATAAAGTGAGGCAAGCTCTTACTATCCATCTACTGTCTGCTGTTTACTATGTTTTCGAAACAAATATTACTCCTCCATGTGAGCATGTGTATTAGCACCTCTCTTGTTTGAGTTTTGATTTGGCATGGGGGAAATACCACAAATCCCCAACCCTAGACAAAGCATTAGGAATGCTGAAAACTGGAGAAATGAACCTCTTAAGGAAAGAACCCTCAAAATGGTTATCTAACACCAAATGGTCAGCCCTGAAACCATATGCATGCATGCCATGCAATTAACTTTATTTGGTATGAGCAGATTATGCTAATATAATTATAAATATGTATTTACATAACTATTTATTATTATATACTTATATAATGAGGAATAATATATTCTGACAAAACTTTTCTTAGTATCATTATTGTCTCCTAAATTGAAATATACTTGAATTTTCTTACATTTTAATACTTTTAAAGAAAAGTTATTTGTTTCTTCTTTTTTCTTCTTCTTTCTGTTTTTTTCACCCTTTCTGGTCCACTAAGTTTAATCAAGTGAATGAGAATGGAGATCATGATTATGTAGTTTAGCATGAACAACTTGCCAATAACTACACCTTTAATGACCACGACCCCATTCTTCCAGCAACCATTTACTGCGAGTAGCTCCTTAGGAAACGGTTGGATCTTATAAATTCCTCCCTCTCCTCTTTCTTGTAAACTCTCTTCACCTATTTTTCTCCATACTAAAGTGAAGATAAAGCTACTAACTTGTGCAAGATCTTCCTGAGAACAGGAAGAAAATCTAAGTAAAGGACAAAAATGGAGATCCTACACATAGTAAGCACACAGCAAAGAAGCTTTGTGACAGTAACTGTCTCTGAGAGATTTCATGTATAATTTCAGTTTGATGGTATAATTTTTTAAATTGTGGCATATATAAAGAAGTAAGTGATCAATCATTATAAATAGGAATAAAGACTCTTTGGTAGGAAAAAATGTTTTAGTTGTGAAAATCAAGGAAAAAGAATATAATGTTTGTAATGGTCACTTTGGATTTATTTGTCTTTATAAGCAAAGGAATCTCATCTCCCAATTTTCCTAATATTCTCTTTGTCTCCCTAGGACATTTCATCTGCCTTATGTCTTCACCAACCTTTCATACACTAAAGCAGTTCAAGATTCATTTCAAAATATTCATTTCATTGAAGTGATAAATTCAAGCTCTCACATCTCAACACCTACTATATGTATTCTTTTGTTCAGATAATTCTAACTTGACTTAAGCATAATAGATCACTGGAACTCACTACACTACTAGGCATTTTAACAAGTGATATTGTCATCCACAGGTCCAAAATTAAAGTTGGCAACCCTCTTCAAGTATCCCTGTATGAAACCATCACATCCAGCCCTCTAACGTCACTGTGTCCTACATGCAGTCTACAGTCATCCGGACACAGGCTTGTCTTCTTTACTACTTTGCATCTCCTTGTCTGTGTGTTAAAGTCTCTTTTATGACTCCACCCCTTTAGTCTACAGGTTCCTATCTACTGTAGTACTGTTAGAGTACTGTACTTACTCTGAACATGGTGAGTTCAGAGTTCACTGACATTTATGAATTACTTACTGGCTTTTATTAAAATTTGACAGTTTTGAAATTTCTTTTATGCAGACATATTTTTTCTCACCGTTGAAAACATTTTCTCCTTTCCCATTTCTTAGAGTTTGATTAAGCATTCAATTCAGAGCTGTTGGCCTAGAGGACTGGCCTGGGTGTGTACAATAGGTAATAGTTGAATATTAACCTTTTTGTATTTAGAAGTTTTCTTTGCCCATTTTTTTTTTTTTTGATGTGGTGAAAAAGCCTGGGCCAAAAGGAACGAAGGTTGTCCAATCAGGACAGTCACTTGAAGCGTATTTTAGATATGGCCAAGACAAAGCTCCCATCAATATTAAATAAATAACATTCCATGTTGGAGTTTGCTGTTGTTAACCAGCCAAACCTAGGTAGTATACTTTCAAATTAAAAGAAAGAATATATGTCACTATAGGCAACCTTGTAGGTGGTGAAGGTATTAGTGTATGTGGTAGGTCTTCATTCTATTTCTATGTACACGAGGTTCTAGTCCTAGGTAGATGGTAAGGTTTTTCCTTTCTGCTTCTTTGCCATGCCTTCACAATATTTTCAGTACCCAGCTCAACAAGTCTCTTATATAAAATCCCTGGGCTTTCCCACTAATATGACATGAACACATTCATGGACAAATGAAATAAAATCAAAATGGTTTCTATTATTAGTTATTTGCACAGTATTGTGTGACAAATAGAATACTGTTAAATTTGCCTTGAGAATTTTTGAAAAGGTTTAAAGGTATTTTCTGATTATATCATTATAAAACAAATAAGTCAAGAAAATTAATCATATATGTTTTGATTAGGATTTGACATTTTCTTGAAATAATTAGCTACATAAGGGACCTATATTGGGAAAGTCCCACTAGTACAAGAAAGAAATTCTTGTATGAGCAGAAGCCTTTTGGTGAGATATATACCGTAGGTATGTTCATAAAGTTTCCTATCTGATATACAGATTGCTAATATCTTTGCAGTGCTGTGTGAAAGCCTACTCCATCAACTGTGATACATACTCCTAATTTGTAAGCTCAGTTAACGTTCTGTGGTCTATTCCCCTACATGGATGTTGTTCTTAATTTTACTCGTAGATGTAACATTAATACTGTCATCACTAATCTGCTGAATATTTAAAACTTAGCAATATGTTAAATAAGTAGTTTGTACTTTATATCATATACTATTATAATACATGGATAGAGAAATTATTCAACTATTTTAAGAACTTAGAAGTTACAAAGTTTACAAATAAGCTTGAAGTCATACAGCTGATAGATAATGGAGCCAAAATGGAAGTATGTGTGAATGCCATTGCTACGTGTGACTCACCAATCACCTCTCACCTAGACAATGAAAACAAGTATCCAGCTTCTATTTCTTCTTTTCTTGGTGATGTTTGTTGTTTATTATTCACCTCCCCCATTCTAGGTAGAGTCGTAAGTAAAGAATGCAAGTCTGAACTTGTAAGTTATTTCACTCAAACTGCATTGGCCCCTAATTACTTCTAATATAGAATTAATATTAAATTACTTCAATTATGGAGTTCAGCACAGTGCTTCATGATAAAGGCCTAGGTAACTTCCCATCATGGTCTTCTACTACTTCTGTTTTCTACTTCCTGATCGTTTTGCTATACTATTTTTAAACTACTAGTATGAGTTTTTACATTATCTCTTGCAGCTACTGATCATGCACTGCAAGGAAAAACACAAGTATATTCTGGTCTAAATTCAGTAATAATAAGGAAGATGATGAAGCAAAACTTTCCATTGCATTTCTTGCCATATTGAATCTGTTTTAGACATTCTCAATCTCCCATACATATCTCAGAATCAGACCACATATTTAAATATCCTTAAGGAGAAATTGTGTTTCCAATAACATTTGTTATACAGTTCTCAATTTCCACCCTCTTACTCTTTAAATTTATTCCTTCAGTAAAAATATACCATGGAGGGAATGATAAATTGATATTATTCAATCATATATGAAATAGAACAATGGACCTCATACTTCAAGAAGCCCCTGAATTACCACTGATGAAGTAAAACATTGGTAATGTTTAGTAGTCTATGGTAGACAAAAAATTTGAAAATTTCTGGGTCACTGAAGATGTTAATGCTAATCTCTCATATGTATCTTAGAATCTGAAAGCCATGGACTTGAAGATGTAATCTCATATATCTAGTGTTATAGTTATCAAATTAATACATGCACAAAACCACGCAAATAAAATTTTTATTTCATTTAAATTTCTAGAAAACCATATTACATAATTTACTACAATGTCTGGCTATGATTAACTTCAATGTAATATTTAATTATTCTTGTATTTCACTCACCACATTGAGAACACTCATTTAAATACTGTGTTGTAAACTCTTACATCAGAGCTCGCTGTCTCTTTTCTCCCTTATAAGAACCCTAGTGAATAATCCCTAATTAAATATCTGTTGCTTGTCTGACTAGAGTTTTAAAATTAAGTAAATGGAATTTATGATATAAAATCAATGGGGATAACATACATTTAGGCTTCTAAGTTAGAAATAAATCAAACAAAAAATAGAGTTCTAGACTTTGGACAAGATGATAATTTTTCTCCCAAAAGTATATGGAGGGGAAGAAGGGCATAAGGAATACTTAGATAAAGGGGAAACCTCTCTACATTGTACTGGATTTACAGCGAAATACAAGATCTGCATTATCAGGAATGGAAGAGAAAGTTGGAAATGTATGGTCTAAAAGGATTTGGAACACTTTGAGAGTGAAGAGCCAAGAAGTCAATGAGGGAGAAATATCAAGCCTGCTGAGCAGTGGTCAGAGCCAGGTTGCATCTGGTAGGTACAGATATTAAGATCTCTAAGTCTCCTTGGCAATCGTTCTTTCCAGCATGGATATGGGCATAATGAAGGTGGCCCTCATCATTGATTCCATGAGGAAGATCTTCAAGGACAACGCAAAGTGATAACAATGAACAAATAAATGCAGAGTACAACTTTACCATTGTATTTTACAATAGACCTGTTAGGTCCAGATGAATTGATACATATGTTTTTTTTCAAATCAGTTCCTTAAAATTTTCTATGAAATAAATTGCAGATATATCATTTCCACAGTATATATTTCATAAGTGAAACCTACAGAACTAACTAGACAGTTTTAATATCTATTTAATATATGGCTTATGGACAGGTTGTATTTTGTGTTAAAATGTTCCATTACTGTAGTGTCTAAAATGCTTTTAGAATCCAATATACAGAAGGAAGTAAATGATTACAAATAATGTCAAAGTGTCTTTGTTTGCTCGACTATTTAAAGAATAATAAATTTAAAGGAATAGAGTGTAGTTAATTAAAAAATGAATCATCATTTGGATTTTGCTTTAGAATCAGTATAACATGAGAGATAAAGAATTCAATTTAGAGAATTAATCTACATAAAAATAATTGATTTTGAAATAACTAGCAGGCTCTGTAATAAATCAATATAGATAGGTTACATTTAGCTTTTTTCTCTATATCTCCTTTATTTATACATAGTTTTATGTTATATTGGCAAAGAAGAAGAAAAGGCAGACATTGAAGAAATGAAATACTGAGGGTGGGAAACAGTATAAGCAAGACAGAGTATATGATGCATTTATGGATAAAGGAAAAATACTATTTATTTAAGACTACTTATTTTGAAACTTCTAACATCTCCCAAGACTCTCCGCACTAGGAGTACAAAGAAAAGAACAATAAAAGCATAATATAATGTTATGTGTCTTACTGAAATGAAAAAAAAAAACACCAAACTAAGAAAATAGCAGAAAAGGTTATTTTTGGCTGATAGTTCGAAGGTGCAGTCACCCCACTGGGAGCACAGAAAGGTGGCAGAAACCCAATCCAGCTGCTCACATTCCACCTACACTTAGGCAGTGTAGTTAATATTGTTTCTCAGCTCCTTCTCTCCTTTTTAATTCAGTCTAGTACCCTAGCCCACCGAGGCAGTCAGGAAAAAGAAATTAGGAGTCAGAGGGGATGGAAGATACCAGTGGAGCATGGTCCCCTGTATCACCTAAGCAAAGCTCAAATGGGCTCACAGAGACTGACATGGCAAGCACAGGGTCTACACTTGGTTTTCGGCATACATGTTAACGTTGTTAGTCTACTATTTAAATGAGACTCCTAAGAGTGGAAGTAGGTGTCCTATGACTCTTTTGCCTGACTTGGAACATTTTTTCTTCCTACTGGGTTGCTTTGTTCATACTTGATATAAGGGCTTTTGCATGTCTTATTGAATTTTGTTTCTTCTGTCGTATATTGTTGCTGCCTCTTAGAAGCCTGCTCTTTTCTGGAGAGGAAACAAGTAGGGGTTAGTAGATCAAGGGAGAGGGGAGGTATGGCAAGCTTGAAGGGAGGGAAAACTGTCAGTATGTGTTATATGAGAGAGAAATCTGTCTTTGATGAAAAAAAGAGAAATATTCAATTGCTATTTTTCATCTTAAAATCTTCTTAATGTTAGAAGAAGGAAGAATAAAAAGAAAAAAAGGAGAAGGAGGAAGAGAAGAAAAATTATGCAAAGTGTATGACCAGGGATACTAAAAAAGAGCTAGGGTGATTTATATACTTAAAATAAGTGAACTTGTCCAGTAGATGATACTTACCCATAAGTAAAGTAAATGTATTGTACATGTGGTTTTAGTAATTCTGAGTGTATTTTAGAGTATTACAGCAAGTACTTGCTTCAATAACAGAGTTATAACTATATTAAAGTACAAAATATGGGCTGCTCTGGTGCCCAAAGAATGCATATATTTACATATATCTGCAAATTATATGAAATGAAATTTGGCATGTTATTCAGAGATATGTTCCCTGAGGTATAGCTCCTGTCCTACCTTGGCTCTCTCAACTCTGCTTCTTCAGGGTAAAAAAACAAATTAAGTTACTAAATTAAGTTGACTGATTTTTTTTTCCACAGGAGGGTAACACAAAAAATACCACTAGGTTTATCAGCAGTTAAAAAAAAAAAAAATCAGCTAGTTTCTTGGAGAAATCCATTGTAAGGAAACAAAAGCCTCATCTAATGTTTTTATTTTTTTCAAGACAAGGGACTTCTTTCATCTTCACCATATTTCTGTCCATAGACCCTTTCTCCTTGTCTGCTTTACATTCAGAAATCATAATATAATGACATCGTTTCCTTCCCCCATTCTTCCACCCAAACTCTCCAATGATATTTCCTTCTTGATCTCTTTCAAATTCATAATCTGCTTTTTAATTAAACTCTTCATAAATGTGTATATATATGTGTATATATACATATATGTATATATTAAATATATTAAATATAACCTGGTCAGTATGTATAATTTTACACGCTTTCAAGGCTCACCATTTGATATTGGGTAACCAATTGTTGCACTCTTCCCCAGGGTAGACTAATTTTTCACTCTCAACATGCCTTAATTGATGATAATATTTTAGGTAGTGTTGAGACTGTATGGGATTTCTCTTAACAATTTTGGTATGTCTATTGCTATTATTCTTGCTCATCTCATGTTTAGGCAGCCATCTTGGTGAGATTTCATGGAATAGCTTCTGATGTTACTAGGCGACATTGTTTCCCAGCATACTCTCTGATCCTGGGGCTCTTACAACCTTCCCACCTGCTCTTCCCCTATCTTTCCTGAGTTTGATGCATAGGAGTTGTTTTGGTAGATGTATCCATGAGAACTCAACTCCAGAGATCTGCATTTTGACAGTTTGTTATTTTTTTGTTTTGTTTTGTCGAAAATTGTTTTATTCATGAAGGGAATAACAAATATTTTTAATTTAAATATAATTAAGAGATTAATTTGTTTTGAAAAAGGGGTGGTTGTTGGGCTGATCTCCAATATCTATGATTTTAATAGTCCTGGAACTTCACTATATTTCTAGTAGCAGAAATGACTTTCACCTTATTGATCAGGTCTTAAGTCGAAGTAGAGTGTTTGATTACTACCAAGGTATGCATGCTACACAAAGTATATATATGCGTATACAAGATTTATGCAAGGTATACATCTGAAGATTGTAAGATCAGGCTGGTAGTTGTTGAGGTACATAGGTGTCATGGATGGCATAGCTCCTTTTCAAATATATTTCCTGTAATGCCCATTGAACATAATTTTAACCATCGTACAGAGATTTTGGTGTCTGAGAAGTCAAGACCATATTATTGTGTGTGAGTGTGTGTGTGTGTGTGTGTGTGTGTGTGTGTGTGTGTGTGCATGGGGTGTGTTGTTATTTTTGGTGGTATTAATTTTCTGGGGAAAATGATGAGGCTGGTATTCTCTAAAAAATTATTTCATTAAATTTTCTAAAGTCAAGGGACACATTTCAGTGACAGTATGCAATGAGAGCGCATATCATCTGAGGCACCAAGAATTACTTACTGAAAATATATGGTTTTATTTTCACCATAATTATTGTTACTATTGTTGTGTGTGCATTTTTCAGACCTGGGCTATAAGAATGATCTCATAACTGTGGCAGAGTATAGAAAAAAGAGATATGAATAATGGAGAAAAAAGAATGCATTGCTATATTTCTCCTGTGATTCTGTTTCAGCACCAGACCTCCTTTACACAGATAATGTGTATTACTTTCTGTTTATGAGTATGTATTGGTAGAAAACACTTCATTCCTAAAGATTTATCAATTATTTTTAGTAAATATTCTTTTCTATTTTTTAAAGAAATATATAATAGTTTGAGATCTGTCAAGAAGTATGAAATAAATCAAGCTGGATATGAAAGCATACAGCTATAACTCAGACACTCACTGTGCTGAACAGCAGGATGGTTAAGAGAGTGAGGTTGACCTGGGACACATAGAAAGTTCCAAGCCAGATGGAAATATGCACAAAGACCATTGCTGGGAGAAAAAGTACAAACAATCAAAAGACAAAGGCAGCTTAGAAATAGAGGTGTGGTCAGTCAGAAATGTCCCAAAGAAAATGATCTATTATGAGCTTGAAAACTGATTTTTACACATTACATTGAATTTTAGTATAAAATTCCAAATACCATGATTATTATAATGAATGCTATATTTGCCTCGTAAATGGTGTTGCTATTTTGCTGGGTGAAAAATCACATAGAAACATTCACTCTGCTGTCAACAATAGAATATAGAAGCAGCTTTGGAATGTTTTATTATAACTAGTTTGGCTAGCTAGTCAGGAACAAAGCATATTCTTTCCTTCGTTCTCTATTTCTTCTTTCTTTTATACTTATTTTTATGTATATAATTATTTTGCACACATGTAGGTCTATGAACTGCTTATATGCCTAATGACTGTAGAGATCATCAGAGATCATCATATCTCCTCGAGTTATAATTGTAGATGGTTATGAGCCATGGATGCTTGGAATTGAATACAAGTCCTCTGCAATAGCAAGTATGGTTAACTGCTGAGCCTTCTCTCCAGCTCCCAAAGCACATTTCTTTCTTTTTTAAAACATAATTTATTTATTTTTTTCAATTCATAATTCATTCACACAGGGGTTATAAACACAGAAAGGCAGGACATGGGGAAGGGGCTGATACTAGAGCGTAGGTGTTCAGGGGGAATACAGATATCTTTCTGAACAGGGTATTGGCTGGGTGAAGGTTCAGGTTACAGATCACTATGACTCTGCCTATGATTCTCTTGTCCTTATCTAAGTTGGTATTGTCTGCCAAGGCTACCTATTTACAAGGTCTATGATTCTGAGCTTGTGTCTTCATCCTGTATTAGAAAAAACAGAAAGGAGAAACCTTAGCTTTTACACACTAAATTCCCTCTTTCTTTTCCCCCCTATTTCTCTCTCTCCCTCCCTCCCTTCCCTTTCT
>NW_021604619.1:4411379-4446061 GCF_004785775.1 Grammomys surdaster | reverse complement strand
AAAAGTACAAACAATCAAAAGACAAAGGCAGCTTAGAAATAGAGGTGTGGTCAGTCAGAAATGTCCCAAAGAAAATGATCTATTATGAGCTTGAAAACTGATTTTTACACATTACATTGAATTTTAGTATAAAATTCCAAATACCATGATTATTATAATGAATGCTATATTTGCCTCGTAAATGGTGTTGCTATTTTGCTGGGTGAAAAATCACATAGAAACATTCACTCTGCTGTCAACAATAGAATATAGAAGCAGCTTTGGAATGTTTTATTATAACTAGTTTGGCTAGCTAGTCAGGAACAAAGCATATTCTTTCCTTCGTTCTCTATTTCTTCTTTCTTTTATACTTATTTTTATGTATATAATTATTTTGCACACATGTAGGTCTATGAACTGCTTATATGCCTAATGACTGTAGAGATCATCAGAGATCATCATATCTCCTCGAGTTATAATTGTAGATGGTTATGAGCCATGGATGCTTGGAATTGAATACAAGTCCTCTGCAATAGCAAGTATGGTTAACTGCTGAGCCTTCTCTCCAGCTCCCAAAGCACATTTCTTTCTTTTTTAAAACATAATTTATTTATTTTTTTCAATTCATAATTCATTCACACAGGGGTTATAAACACAGAAAGGCAGGACATGGGGAAGGGGCTGATACTGGAGCGTAGGTGTTCAGGGGGAATACAGATATCTTTCTGAACAGGGTATTGGCTGGGTGAAGGTTCAGGTTACAGATCACTATGACTCTGCCTATGATTCTCTTGTCCTTATCTAAGTTGGTATTGTCTGCCAAGGCTACCTATTTACAAGGTCTATGATTCTGAGCTTGTGTCTTCATCCTGTATTAGAAAAAACAGAAAGGAGAAACCTTAGCTTTTACACACTAAATTCCCTCTTTCTTTTCCCCCCTATTTCTCTCTCTCCCTCCCTCCCTTCCCTCTCTCTCTCTCTCTCTCTCTCTCTCTCTCTCTCTCTCTCTGTGTGTGTCCATCTCTGTCTCTCTGTCTCTGTCTCTCTGTCTGTCTCTTTCTCTCTGCCCATGTCTCTCTGTCCCTCTCTGTCTCTCTGTCTCTCTCTGTCTCTCTCAAGTATATACAATAGTTCAGCAGTCTTATACACTGAAAATGCCACATCATCTGTAGATCTGTCCTATTAAGAGATTAGAAAATCATGTGACTCAGATTTGCTTTGAACTGCCACTGTTTTTGTTCTTGCTTCACTGTGATAAGTTTGATGTTATTCCTTTGTGTCATGTCCTATTGCAAACTCCATCCTTCTATGAGGAAGCTCTTGGTCATCTACAGTCATAGTTATCTGAAGTTATACATAGAAGAGCAATCGTTGATGACAGAGACCTAAAAAACAGTATGTATTGTAAGGTCAGTGCCTCTTAAATTGCTAAACAATCTGGATAGCACCAATCATCTTGTAGTATCTATGTCAAGCCATCAAGTTAAAACTATTAATACTTAAGAAAGGAAGTTGGGATATTGTGAGATAAGTTTCAGGAAAGTAGTAGGAATGTGATGATGGGGTTGGACATTTAGAAAGTCTTAAAGGACCTTGAAAAATACAATAAAAATCTACATTTTGTAGAGTGATGCATGATTGTGTAACATGATTTAATTGATAGTTTCCAATATAATTTTAATAATTCTCTGAAGATGTCATATAAGCATACAATGTATTCCCATTTCTATAACCAACTGCTCCTAGATCTACTATTCATTCTTTATATCTTCCCACCATTATGTCTTCTGTAGTTTTAGTAACTCATTGATTCCAGTTTCTGCTGCCCATACTCTCTTGGGTAAGAAATATTAATTGGTTGCCCACAGAGTCTACTGTTGAAAACACTAAATACTTTGGTCACAAATCATGAAAAAGTCAAGTTGATTCCATTCTGGAAATTTCTTTTCTGCTGGTACACCTTCTTAGCATCAGAAAATACAGCCTAGATATTTTTATAAACATATGTGTGTGTGTGTGTGTGTGTGTGTGTGTGTGTGTGTGTTATAGCTGTGATACTGTGAGCTACAATAACAATCAGAATGACAAAATATCCCTATGGGTGAAGTAGTGGTACAGACATTGTAGAGTAACCACTATTTACTTAGATTTAAAGCCCAGGTCACCAGAGGAAATACAAGTCTACCACTGTAAATCTTGCCAAGAACACATGATTTAGGAGCCAGTAGGCCAAGGGGATAAAATGAGTCCTCAGACATGACCAAACATGTTTCTTTGTGCAATGGATGGCAGTTGAGAAACTCACAGCTAGTATAAGGTCAGAGAATAAGTGTCTGGATTTCTCATCATGGAAGAACCATCATGAAATAGGATACAAAGAATGAGTTCAGAAACGACCAGATCAAAACAGCATCTTCTGGATGTGATAGGACCTCTGTATTCATGAACTCACAGTAGCTTTCATTGCCTGCATAAGACCTTTTGCCAAAGATTTTCTTGATTGGTGACTGATGATATAGAGCCCAACTGTAGGCAGTACTACTCCTGGACTGGAGGTCATGAATGGCATAAAAAGGCAGACTGAACAAACCATGAACACAAGCCAGTAGCAATCCTCTGTGAACTCTGCATTAGTTCCTGCATCCAGGTTCCTGTCCTGAATTCCTACCTTGATTTCTCTCATCAACAAAGCAATAGAATATTACCAAGAATTATAAGCTGAAATAAACTCGTTTCTCTCCAAGTTGTTTAAGGTCACAGTATTTTAGCACAGAAGTAGAAGCTCTAACTAACACATCCACTGTGATATTGTGTCTTCTAGCTATGATTTTTAAAAAATCTATATTTATGAAATTTCTGTAAGTGTGTCTAAGCAAGACCTGTTCAATCACAATATCAGTTAACAGCCCAACATAAAGGAGGAAATCTCATTGATGAAGAGCTATAAACAATTAACAACTGATAAGTATAGAAGAATTTGTCTTCCTCAGGATGTACCCCTGACTGATTATCCAATATTAAAAGGTCAGTCCTAAAAATATGTAAGTGCAGCCAACACTGAACAGACTCAGCAGGTGACATTTACATATTTATACAAACAAATAAAAACAGTAGTTATAAAAGAGGTGGGCAGGAATTTGGGAGAGTCAGAGGCAAGTTTTGAAGAGTAGAAGAGGGGAGGGAGGGAGAAATGATCAAACTATAATAAAATGTAAAAATTAATTTAAAGAAAGATAGATGTTTTTCTAGAAGAAAATTGAAGCAATTATCTTAAAAAATGTGGATTGACCAAGGAGAGAATATTTTATAGCATGGCAAGAGATTTTGATTACATGAGATTGGCATTCTTTCATGAAGAGCATAGGTTGGAGATGGCTCTGTGAAAGAGATCATTGAGAGGGTATAGAGGGAAACATGTTATCTACTATTCTTCTATTTATCAGATTCATGGCATGAATCAAAACAAGTCTCCCAGCAGCTGTCTAGAAACCCAAAGCCCCACATTGCTGATATATCTTGCTTTTGTGAAGTTTCATATCTGTATTGGGACAGCGTCTGCTGGGCTGAGTGAGCCCTCATCTATTTCCATAGCAACAATAGCCATGCTTTCTTTTCCTTTTATCTTCACCCAAAAATTCTCAGCTGTGATCTACCCTCAAAATATTTATTGAGACCACTTCCCTGGCATACCGAGACATTCCTCATGTAGTACTCTTCCATCTATATTTTAAGAAAGAAATTAATATCCTGGAGAAGATCCTGTATTAAACAATCAAAATACATATGAAATAGTACAATTTTATTATAAAATACTCATTTAATATTATAGATTATCCATTCCATATTTTATATCTATACCTTATTAGTCTTTTGGAGTAGGTAGTATATACATATACATGCATATACATACATATGCATATATACATATATATATATGATGTGTGTGTGTTTGTGTGTGTGAGTGTATGTGTGTGTAATCTGAATTGAGCTATTCTTTCAACATGTTGAAAACTTGAGACAGCATTGGCATTTTTATGGATAAACTGAGATAATTGGCTAGCTATGCGACATACAATTTTCAAATCTGAGTATCATCAAACAGCTATCAAACCTGTAAACTTTAAAACTCTTTCCAGTTATTCCCAACCATGGCATAGAATTTCTGAAACTAACATTTTGTCTTCTCTGTAGAAAGCAGAAATCCTTCTTGCTTCCTCAGTGTGCTGTGGCCTTTTCTAAATTCTTCCTTTTTACCCATCTCTGATTTTCCCAGCTTCTAAAGATAATCATTCAACTTTCTCTTCATTTAACAGTATATTTTATACAAATACCTAAGAAAACATAGTATATTTTCTTCCTAGACTCCTAGTATAGAAAGATAAGTTTTATTCATGAGGAGCAATTCTCAGGAGTTACCAAGTATGGGAATTTTAATCACCCAACAATTTGACCCATTAGGCTTATATCACTAAAACCCTAAACATTTTCTCTGCATACAAGTAATTTAAAGGCAAGATTCATCAACAGGCAATCAGACACTACATATCCCTGAGAAACTTTATCACACATAGGAAGACCAAGCTAGAATTTTATAGATCATGAGATTCATTGATAATGGTGCCTAAGCTGTAGCATCTAAAATTCCTTATTGCTGATGTCAATATGCTTGCCCTTGCACAAGAGCTACTTCTCCAATATTCTTTTAGCTTTGGGATCCTGGGCAACTTTATAATAAATTTCTTTGGCATATAAGAAGGCAGAAATGAATTGCTTACTCTTTCACATATTCAAAAACTTTAAATGATCTCATAAATATATTAGTGCTGCATAGACAAATGTTCCAGGGAATGAAATGATATTTACCCAATGCCAGATCATTTCAGAATCTCTCTGCTGTGAGTAAAGTTGTGTACCTACCCAAAGTATAGGGAAATTAAAGAAACTCTATCATCTGTCTAAACAAAGCACACATAAAATTATTGTAAAGGTGAGGTGTAATATGAAATCATGGCTTCGGGTAAGATTACATATATAAGTGTCATTTGCTTCTCAAATATGTCACAGCATGTTTCCATTCCTTGCTCTATCATGTTTAGCATTAATTATAATTGTCCATGCACTGCATTCATGTGTCAACCTCTGTTTTTCACAAGTTAGTAGGATAAAATGAAGAGAGAAGAGATTAATGTATTTCTTATATTTTCTCTAAGTCGCTCTATAAAATTTACTTTTTTCTCTGAGAAGCTTAAAGTACTTATCTGTTGTTATTCAATTGATTTTATAAGATCCCCTTGAAACTTGTAGAAAACAGCTCTTTTGTAACAAGAGGAATTAATGCAGAAATACCACATACTGTGTTAACTGTAAGAACAAGGGAAAGAGTCACAACCTCTATGTTTATGAAATGTTCTTAGCCAGTTAAGTTACCCAGGGCTTTCAAGTGTTTATTCAGCTGCCTCCTTGATGAACTTCCAGTATAGAGATGATCTAAAAGGCTAAGCATTTTAAGGATGTCCATCCTTGAAGTGAAAAAAAATCATTTAGTGTTAATTAGCTGTGTTCATGGATTAGATAGACACTGTCTTCACAGTCCTCACTGAGGGTATGAGGATCACTGTCAAAATGTCAAAGCACAAACATTAGGCTAAATTATTTAAGAACATACTATCAAGCATTTATTTTTTTATTAAATGCTTTGGGTTTCTTTATTGTGTCTTCCAACATCAGAGGCTTATGATTCATTATCTTCCTCAAGCATCTTCCTCTCCTTCTATATTATTCCCTATCAGGTGAGCATTATTTGGTTTTCTGCTTGTTTGTGGTTTGATGTTGTTTGGCCTCTTATTACTTTTACCTTATTCTTTTCTCCTTATATACAGTTATCTTCATGAAACCAATTCTCCATGAAATTTCAAAATTGGTTACCTTTCTCTCTTTTAAGTTTAATTAATTTTTACCTGATCATTTTTACACACACATCAATGAACTCTGATCATTTTTATCTGATGTTGGGATATTAATACTTTTTTTTCTTTTATTTTTACTTTTTATTGGATATTTTCTTAATTTACATTTCTATCCCCTTTCCCAGTCCCCTCCCCCCAAATCCTATACCTTCTTCCCCCTACCCCTGCTTTCATGAGCGTGTACCAACACCCACCCACCCACCCACCCACCCACTCACTCCTGCCTTCCCACTCTGGCATTCACCTACACTGGGGCATCTAGCCTTCACAACACCAAGGGCCTCTTCTCCCGTTGATGCCCAACAAAAGTCATCCTCTGCGCCTGGAGCCATGGGTCCCTCCATATGTATTCTTTGGCTAGTGGGTTAGTACCTGGAAGCTCTGGGGGGGGGGGGTCTGGTTGGTTCATATTGTTGCTATTTCTATGGGGTTGCAAGCCCGTTTAGCTCCTTCAGTCCTTCACCTAAATCCTCAATTGGGGACCTCATGCTCAGTCCAATAGTTGGCTGAAAGCATCTGCCTATGTACTTGTCAGGCTCTGGTAAAGCCTCTCAGGAGACAGCTATATCAGGCTCCTGTCAGCATGCACTTCTTGTCATCCATAATAGTCTCTGCGTTTGGTGACTGTAAATGGGATGGATCCCCAGGTGGGGCAGTTCTTACTATTACCACAATTATTATGTAAGATGACAGCTAGTCTTGTTCATGATTGTAACACTTGTTTGCAACTGTTTGCTCTATTCTGCCCTAGACCACTTAATTTCTCTGAGCTTTTCCTATATAGCTCACTGATTTTTTGATCTAACAGCCAACCTTCAATGAAACAAATTTCTCTAGAATTATTATCATCAGTGTACTTTTCTGGCTGTCGTTGGTGAGTTCACAATAAACAACAGAATATTTATGAAGTCATAAAATGTGAATCATTTTATCAGGCTATTCCAGTTTAGAATTTTATCCTAAAAAGCAATCGGAATTACGACCTGACATTCAGGTATAAAGATGCTAGTTGTAGCATTATCTTAAATGTCAAAATGTTCTGAATCTAAACAAGGCAAAGAAATATAGTCTATTTATAAACATGGTAACATATTAACTTAAGGATATTTTAAAGGAATATTTTATTGCAAGCATAAATGGAGCCAACAAATATTATATGAAGTGCTTTATGTATTCATTTATTCCAGTGTAATTTTTAGCACTTTATCTATCACATGTAATTCAAAGCATGGTTTAACCAGACATAAACAAAGATGTTACCCTTGTAAGGTTTATGTTTTCACGGTGAAAACAGATGATAAAATGACAAGCAAATAAATATGAAGTAGGATATATTAATGGTAAAAATAAAAAAAAAATCTCTGATTCAGGGGATAGTTTTTCCGAGATGACCAGAGAAGACAGAATCAGTCAATTGAGCATATGGGAAAATTCATTTTAGATGAAGTAAATATTAAAGGCTAGACATTGAAAACTGTTCAGCATTAAATGTTGTTGGCATTCAAAATGAACAAATGAATGAAAGAATGAATTATTCAAGTTCCAAAACTGTGATTTTTAGCCTCTCATATAACTTCTATTGATTAGCTCTACAGAGTTACTTCCTACTTTATAACTTAGTTATACTATTAACCAGGTAAAGTGGTAAGAATTCATAAAACAGAAAAGTTCTGTTGTTATGCTTCCACTTTTCAATGGGAACTGAGAGTCAAGAAGCTAGAATATGTATGTTCCCAAGTCACTCTAGGACTTAACAGCTACACAGCCATTTCATATTCAAATTCTTTCTGTTGTGTTGTACTTAAATTATATGATCAAAGATGTATGAGATTGAATATGCTTCTAGGGGAGAAGGAGTGAGACAGATTTCCTGATAGGCATCCAGGTGGGCAGAGGTACCATGAATAGGAATTAGTGATGGTGAATTTCCAAAGTGGTTGGTTTCATCTTCCTCACTCTCCTGACCTGAGACAAAAGCCTGGAAGCTTGAAACAAAGGTACAGTATAATTGTATTTTCACCAGTAGTGCCCACTGCTTATGAACTGACTTCTTAAATTCAAAACCAGATTAGGCATGTGAAATGGTAACTTAGGTGTTCTTTGGAGAGTAGTTTGTGTTGGATGGTGTTTCGCTGGGACAAATATGTGAAGGGATGTTTTCCTGAAGTGGACATAGGTCAAAGACTAAGTCAGACTCATGAAGGAACATTTCACGAAAGCAGACACAGGAGAGAGGTTGTTCTGCTAAAACAAACACATGAAAGTACACATAGTGAAGGCTTCTTTGCTAACAACACACAAGTATTGGTCCACCTTACATTTTGTAGTTGGACTCCATTTGTTGAGACTCCAAGGACTTTGCACACTGGATGCACCAGCTGAGGCAAGACAGGTGCTGAGTCAAAACTCTTGATAAGGCAAGGCATATGGAGAACACATGATGTTTAGAGGGTGTAAATAGGACTTCATAGAGTGATGGAGACAGAGCTTGACTTGCTGGTACAATTAGCTGGCAAATCATGTGGATCTTCAGTCTTTGCTGAACTTCACTTCCCTGAGTGAGGTGCAGCCTAGAACTTCTGGTATTCCTGCTGATCCTTCCTGCTGACTCATGCCAAGGCTGAGGCTTGGCTGTCTTTTATAGATCATGCCACCACTGTTACTAACCCAACTCTACCAAACTGGACTGCTGGTATATCTGTGAAGTGTTTCCAAGTGTATGGAGCTGCCTTGGCCTGCTAACCTGTGAATTGAACTGCCAAGACAACAGACTGGAGTTGCTCCAAAGAACCTTTATAAACAGGGACACTTCCCCAATATCTTTTCTTTCCTCCTGCCTCTGGTGAGTGCTTGGCTATAAGGAAGATTAAAGCATTCAAGAATCATCATCAAAAATAGGATTTGAGAAAATTAAAGTTTCAGGCATGTTTAAATAGCATCTGTGGGCCAGTCAGCTATCCCTTGTTCAAACTGAACAATACTAAATTTAGTGAGGAAAATTTTAAAAACCTTCGGTCCTTGTGTGAAAATCCTGGCTTACTTTGTGTGTGTGTGTGTGTGTGTGTGTGTGTGTGTGACTATTTATGATGGCTAATTAAACTAAAGAAAAAGCAAAGTACACAAGTAGTTGCACACATATTTTCAAAGTAGAAGATGTTAATATGGAAATGCAAGGATATATTAAATTATAAAATGAAATAAGGGAAGAGAGGAAGAAAGGGAATAAGAGTTAGGCATGCAGGAAATATAAAGCCACAAATCCTAAAAGAAGACATAATGTTGCCAAAACATCTGAATGAATTTAAATGACATACAATACCACTGAGAGCAAGGGATATTTTATTCAATTTCATATGGTAATGGTAATTCTGGAACAATGAAGGGTAGGTATAATGTAACATGATTTCCTAATTTTTACTATTTAACTCAGCATGCCTCTTTTATTAATTAGATAAAAAAAAAAGAGAAACTAAATTTTGCTGAGTTTTGGTAGTTTGTTTGGCTGGCTGGCTAGTCCTGATCTGTTTCAATCAACTCTATGGACAGGCTAATAGACAAGCCTTTTTGTACTAGATCCCGAAAGCATACCAAGTTTTTTTGTTTGTTTGTTTGGTTGGTTGGTTGGTTGGTTGGTTTGTTGTTTTTGTTTGCTGTTGTTTTTGCTGTTTTTTTTTTTTAAGAAAAAGCATCATTCTGCTCTTTTGATTGGATTGACGTGGAACACAGGAATCTGTGATGTACTTAAGAAATGAGTACTTACTGAATTATGATTGCACACAATATTTTGGAGATCCTGGAAGGGGGATACAAAGATGGTTTGTTAATATTAGGTCTCAAACCCGAATGAATCTCCCTTGGTACATTTAGTTCTTCCCAGCATCTCTCATCCTGCCCTCTACCCTAAACTTTCCAGGCTAGAGGCTAGGATTCTCTTCTCCGTGTCTCTGGTCCATATTAATTCACCCGCTTTGGACACAGCATCTCTGGGTTCTTCTTCCTCTATTTGCCTCTTTGTTTCTTGGACTCTAGGTCTCTGGGTTTCCAGGTACTATTTTTGTTCCCTCTCCTCTCTCTTCCTTCTTCCTCCCTGCCCCAAAGGCCCTGTTCATTCTGATGTTCAGTCTGAGCCATTCTATAGGCTTCTGGCTGTTTTCTTCCTCAAACCTACAATAAACGGTCTCTTCAACACCTACCTAGTAGTATTACATCCTCATTTCCTTTCTGATTTTTTTCTTGTTCACCTGATCCAGAACAAGAAGTAATTATAGAGATGACTAGGTTGACCTTTATTTTAACATCAACCAAAGGGCTAAGATGTTAGTCTCAAACTCAGGACAAATGGGTAACTAGGATGCCTATTATTTAACATATCAAAGGGAGGCTGGCTTCTTGAATTCTCAGCAGGAGTAGGTTACAGAATCATCCTGACCATCATACTAAACCCTCTACCTTAATCTCCCTAACTACTCTGATTCTTATATATCTAAAGATCTTTGGTTGTCTTGGTCTTTTGATTCTGAGCTGGCTGCACTGATGGATCTGTCTTTGTCCATTTGTCCCCCACTTCTTTCTCTCCTGCCCTCTCTCTCTCTCTCCCACTCCTCTCCTGGACCAGTTCAGTCTGCTGAACTTCTTCTGTCTGGACTCTTCCAAAGGCCTTTGTCTGTGCGCTCCCTCATATCTACAATAAACCTGCTCCTCCGTAATACCTTGAAGCAGTCATGTCTTTTATTTTATTTTATTTTATTTTATTTTATTTTATTTTATTTTATTATTTTATTTTATTTTTCAATTCTAACTGGCTAGCAAATGGATCTCAGTTACATATCTATAAATACTATGCATAGATGCTACAGAAGAAAGGCACAAGAGTCAGAGCCAAATGCAGGACTTAGCACCTGGGTTGGGACAGGTTGAGCTTGAAGCTCTGGCTAAGATGGGCATGC
Organism: Grammomys surdaster; assembly: GCF_004785775.1. Taxonomy (NCBI): domain Eukaryota; kingdom Metazoa; phylum Chordata; class Mammalia; order Rodentia; family Muridae; genus Grammomys; species Grammomys surdaster. Next base: position 4,435,170 of record NW_021604619.1, on the reverse strand, counting down.
TACTGGCATACTCTGAATCACTGACATCAGGGAGAGGATACTCAGAGTTCTCATTTCTCCCTTTACTAGCTTTCCACAGAGATTATATGGGGAGAGGATATAGGAATTGACTCCAGCCCTTGGAAACAGCTTTGAACTTAGAAGATCATTTTCTAACACATTAATATTTCTCTCTTACCTGTCTGCCGTCCTCTCTGTGTTAATGCTTGAAGTATCCTAGAACCTTTTGTAGAACTATTTTCCCCAAATTTGGGGCTAAAAGAAGCCTCCTTTTCTTTAAAGTCTGTCAAGGAGGTTGGCATGTTTTCCTCTTCAAATATTTCAAATTTTGGATTGAGTGTGTGTGTGTGTGTGTGTGTGTGTGTGTGTGGTGTATGTATATATATATATTTTTTTCAGCTGTCCATATAAGAGTGTTGACACCCACGTTTTCTAGAACATATGGCTAGCTACTTTTCCTGCTCCTGCTGCATTCTTCAGTATAGTCAAAATACTGGGCTTTCACATTGACACTGGTAGCTTTGGATGAAGAGCAAGAGCAGAAATAGGGTCTGGAGAGATATCGAAGAGATTCCCAGCACTCACATGGAAGCTCATCATCTTTTCAGCTTTAGAGTTAATAGATTCAAAGCCAATTTTCAGTCTCTCCTTGCTCCAGGAATGTAAGGGATACCCAGACCTAAAGACAAATATAAACAAATCAAACACACATAACTTTTTTTAATTAAAAAATATTTACTTGCATTTTTCTTCTCCCTGCAATGGTTTTATTCAGCTTAGCAGTTCACTCTCTAAAGTTTAGATTATTAAATCCTAGATTCATCAGTATCTAAGAAATTAAGATTCCTTAAGATTTCTTTTTCCATATAAACTATAGTCCCTTTCCTGTTTTTCTTGCAGGCCTCTAAATGTGTTCTCCATCATCAACAATGGATGCTCTTTATTACTACCTTGTCTAATATTTAGTGGTGCTTTGAACATTGTAGCATTTCTGTACCACCAACAGTTACACTCTAAACAGCAAATTCAGCCCCTTCCTGTTGTCTTTAAAAGCTTATATCAATATGCCTCTGTGGGTTTCTGAATTCTTTGTTTCTAAGCATATTGGAAACTTCTGGGGAAAAAAATAATATGTTGCCTAGCACTAAAGTATCTTAGTTACGGCCCACTCTTGTTCCACCTTCTATGTAAAAACCTATTTCTCAGGCTTGTGCATTTCTGAACAGCTATTTCTCTCTAATCTAAAGCTATTTAAAAGGGTTGAGTATTTCTGAATATTATTGACTTGTGTATCTTAGTTTGCTTCAATTGCAATAACAAAATGCCATCAATCCAGTGGCTTACAAACAGCAAGTAGCTACTTATCTCTATAAGAAAGAGTGCAGAGTCAAAGGTCAAAGTACCTGCATACATCATATCCAATGGAGGACATGTTTCTTTGCTCATAGGTTGAGCTTTCTAGCTGTGTTACTATGCCATGAAGACCAAGGCAGATTTCTGAGATTCTTTATGAGGGCATGGGCCTCGTAACATCTGCACTAACTTTCCAGAAGGCTCAAACTCTTAACATCCCCACATATGTCTATGCTGAATCACTGGGGTTCATTTTACACCCCAACTCATAGATGATTAAAGTAACCCGTATCTGTCTATATCTTTTACTTTAACAAATTGCAAAGTTATTATATTCATACACTCACTACTCTTATTCCATATTTATGAGATAAGCCATTTTCCTGTTTTATTTTATGATAACTAATTCAATTATAAAATAACTCAGCTGCATTTCGATTTAAAATTTATTATATACTGAATTATAAAATAATTCAATCATATATTGTTAAAAATATTGTCAAAAATTTCTCAAATGTCAGTGTGCCTGGGGATCTTGCTTACCTAAGTTTCTGTTTTTTATTATGTCTGGAGCACAGCTCGTGATTCATCTAAATTTTCTAAATGGTGGTTGACCTCCTTTATCACTGACCATACCAATGCCATCAAAAAATACAATTTTAATTATACTTTCATTTTTCTGGAAATAGCTTGTGAAGACAATAGTACATGACTCCCAGGAAATGGGAGCTAGAGACCTGGTGTGGTCTCCTAAACCTCTCCTAATCACTGGAGGATTCATCCAAGGAAATTTTTACTTCCCTACTCCTATTGAGTTCACCCCTGACTGTTAATAGTTAAGTGACATTTTGGAGGCATTGCTCTGGCTCTACGGGCATAGCTAGCTGTATTTCTGTGGTGTACTCACTCTCCTGACCAGTCATTGTTTGGTTCAAAGTGATTTCCCAAAGTCTGTATCTCTCTCTTAAGTACTCAGAGGCTTTAATTATCTCATAGAAGAAAAATAAACAGGCAAATATGTTGAGTTCTACCTTTTTCACAAAACCATCATTATAGATCTTAATGCATTTACTTCCCTTTACATACCCAGCCCACCCCCTACCTTCAATAAATAGCTATATTTTCCTGTTGTTTTATTTTTAATCTCCAAAGGCAGTTGTCTCTCCCAACTTAACGATGATTTTTCTACTCACTTTAAATGTTATTTCTGTCTCCTTCATGAAAACATAGTATATTATGTCATCCCTTACATAGTTATCTTTCCTTAGAATGTATGTGGTGCAGGCAAAACATACCACATACTTATGAATATAGTTTCCTATGTGTCTTGTGTGTGCACACTTCAAAAGGAAGAACTCTTTTACTGAACTCTTTTCCAGTAATTTATATAGATAGATATAAAATTAATGCACATTGAGTAGTACAATAAATAAATAAAATGTAGGAATATATACCATATATATACACATATACTATTAAAATACTGGAATAAATATCACCAACAATACTTAAAGTGAAAATATGTAAGTCCTAAGTTTGATCCTCAGCTACCAACAACTAAAACTAAGAGAAAATAAATTTTGCTCTTAAAGTACTTTATCGATAAATTGTTGATACATCAACTCAAGAAAAGTAACACAGTGAGACAAAGCATTTGAAAGGCCATGCATGAGAACATTTGCATAAGAATGTCAAAATATTCAATGGAAAAATAGTCTTCCACAAGTTGTGCCAGGGCAAGTAGATATCAACATACAAAAGAATGGAGGTGGCTATTATGTAACTCAGAATAAATCACATGTCCCAGTGTACAAAGGGAAACAGAACTATACAGCTTTGTGACCTTGGATGAATAAGTGGTTTCTGAGATATGATTCCAAAAGCAAAAGAGAAAACAAAGGGGTATTGACAAAAACATAGATAATTGTACAAAGCAATTCTTTTAACTTATGCTTCAGAGGCTATAATCATAAAAGTGACTCAAAACTGAAAGAATGAATATCTATGTCTGTAATCACCAGATGTACTAAGGACTTACGTGTCTAGTATATGCTATGAACTCTTATCCTTGAACAATATAAAAGTAACTCAATTTAAAAGAGGCCAAAGTTGACTAGCATTTACATTTTATAATAACATTAGTATGCTAGTATATATATTCAGTAATTAGAAAAACTATGACTCATAACTTATATGAGTTACTTCTTATCTTTTAGAATGGCTATCACCAAAGGGATAATCACAGTGTTGGTATAATTATGACAGTTCTTCAAAAATTTGAACACAGAGTTGCCACATGACACCACAATTTTACTCCTAGGTAGGTATGCAAGTTTAAAATGTCTTGATCAAAATTTCTACAAAAATAATCATAGCATCAGTATTCATGCTATTCACAGAGTAATGATAAGCAATAAGTCCTACGTTTTAACTGTAAAACAGATAAACAAAATGAGATTTACACAGTAGAATATACTTTTACCATTGGAAGAAATGAAAGTACTAACATTGCTTTGACCTGCATGGATCTTCCAAATACTAAATTAAATGAGGGAGGCAGAATAAAGATTATACACATCATCATTATGTAATTTATATGAAAGACCATACATGTACTAGTCTTTGCAAAAGGCTAGTATAAGGGAAGAATAGGCAACAGTCACTGAGAGGTATAAGAGTTTTTGCACATGAAGAAAATTGTATGTGATATATTTGTGATGCTTTTATGATTTCACGACTTATTCTAAAGTGAATATAATTCAGCCACTAAATAGAAACTCAAAGTAGTAGTTTTAGTGATGGTATACAACAGATCAATGTTAATGGGAAAATATTATAAAGATGCTGGGCAGTCACAATGGAGAGGATTGATTAGATTTCAGAGGCCTAGGAAATACTCCACAGATGTATGCCAACATCAGGAAGTAGGATATGGAGATCAATGTGAATATGTATGCCAAAGAATTACTGAATAAACTATTGAGAAAGTATATTTGACTTCACTGATATGACAAAATACCAGGGAGAAATTAATGAACTAATTAATTAAAAGAAGTCTCATAGTTTCTGAGGTTGTATTTTGAGATCATCTACCATGGCACTATTTTGACTTTGAGCCCTTGTTGAGGGAAAACATTATGTATGTGAAGGCAAGTGGAAAATGTTACTTCATTTGTGGTAGACAGGAAGCAGAAAAAGACAGGAAATAGTGGTTCAACTTTCAAAGACAGGTTTTCAGACTTCAATGATCTATTTCCTCCAGCTAGACACCACCTTCATTCTCAACATTTATTTTAATATTTTATTTTGACAATTTCATATATGAGTAGTTATTTTTCATTTTTATTGGTAATTTAATTTATTGACATTTCAAATATTATCCCCTTACCCAGTTTTCCCTCCACAAGCCCCCTTTCCCTAACCCCTATCCCTGCCTCCATGAATGTGCTCCTCCACCCATAGGAAGAACAACAATGAGTACTTATTTATGTTTTCTATCCCATGCTTATCTCTAACACTTCTCATTCCACTTGCAAGTACCTTTCAATTTTATGATCATTGCTTTTTCAATTACTGTTATGAATGTATTCTACTCAATCCACTTAGTGTTACTTTTATGTGTGTGTGTTTAGGGATGGTCACGTGGGAAAAACTACAGACAATTAATGACAGCTAAGGGGAGTTCTTCAGGACTGTCCCACTTAGAGGTTTTCCTATCCTAAGAGGAACACATCTTCTAAACTGTTGATACCTGCACAAACAGCACTCACTACCTGTAGGAGACCAAGCATTCAGGATGCCAAAAGATGGGGTATATTCATATTCAAACTACCAGATATATTATGGTGTTAGGTAATACACAAGTTAAAGGGAAGAGTTTATGAAAAGGCAGAGAGGGCACACAGTTGTGAAAGGACTGCAAGTATAATTCTTCCAAACTCTTACGAGGTACATGAAGAATTGCTAACCAAGTGGGACGGTTCATTAGAACTGGAAAAGAACAGTTCAACAGATGAGAGCACAGTCTTTCAGAACAGCACTGTGAAAATTCAGATGAGAGATTATCATAGTTTTATTAAGGAAATGGAATCAATACTGAAGAGAATACCGAATGTGGTTTAAATGAGACATAGAACTACTAGTTGCTAAAAGAAATTTTGATATTTAGTTCAGGTAAAAAATTTATTCATGCTCTTTCCAGTCATGGGAATTAGTCAGGATTTCATAATGATTTTCTCAGTGTTTCTCTAAGTAGCATAATTATAAAAAAATAATTTCACATATATTCCTTTTCTACTACCTCTTATAGTTCAAAAAATCAACAAAGCTCCAGATTTTCTGTTGTAAATGCTTTAAATGTCAGTAACAAATAGCAATGTCATGTTACAAATGACATGATCTCCTTTATCATGAATTAGTAGTACTCACTGTGTTTATAAATACTTTGCATAGTGCATTTTAATGGGAACCTAGGCAAACTGTTGGCAATTATGAATAATACAAAAATCTACAAATAAATCAAAATATGTCTTTGATACACAAACTTGGTGTATCTCTTATGCCTTATCAAACATGAATCATTGGGTATTTTTAATCCATCAATAATTCTTATCTAATAGTTATCCTCATATGCTCACTAAATTGTGATTTTTTTCATAACATTAATTCTTCCAAATTCAACACTTGGCATTCAAATTTAAAGAAGAATATTTAGGGTTCATTTTTTCATTATGTATATCACTTTAGAAGAAGATGTTTACATTTTGTTCAATATTCTATAGTAATATCTACAGTACAAATATAGTGTTTATAGTTTCAAATTTCAGTTAATAGTAAGTTGTGCTTTAAGCTTCTCATGTGTTCCTTTATATGGACATCTGTCTTAGAGTTTTTAATCACTGAGATGAAACACCATGACTATAAAACCAGTTGGGAAGTAAAGGGTTTATTTTGATTACACTTTTACATTACAGTTCAACATCAAAGAAAATCAGGGCAGGAACTCAAACAGGGCAGAAACTAATGCAGAAGCCATGAAGGGGTGATGCTTAATGGCTTGTTTCCCATGGCTTGTTCATCTCACTTTCTTTTCTTTCTTCCTTTTTTTATGGAATATTTTTTTTATTTACATTTCAAATGTTATGCCTTTCCAAGTCTCTCCTCCAGAAACTCCCTACCCCTACTCCATCCCCCTGCCTCTGTGAAAGTGCTTCCCTATCAACTTACTGACTCCTGCCTTCCTGCCCTGGCATTCCCCTAGAATGGAGCATCAAACTCCCACAAAACTAAGGGCCTCTCCTCTGACTGATGTCCAACAAGGCCACCCTATGACACATATGCAACCAGAGCCATGGGTCCGTCCATGGGTACTCTTTGATTGGTGGTCCAATCCCTGGGAGCTCAAGAGGTCTGGCCGGATTACCCAGTTGCTTCCCCATGGGGCTGCAAACCCCCTCAGCTCCTTCAGTCCCTTCTCCAACTCCTCCATCATGGACCCGGAGCTGAGTCCAATGTTTGGTTATAAAAATCCGCCTCTGTATTTGTCAGGCTCTGGCAGAGCCTCTCGGGAGACAGCGGTATCAGTTTCCTGTCAGCAAGCACTTCTTGACATCAGCAAAAGTGACTGGGTTTGGTGACTACATATGGGATGGATCCCCAGGTGGGGCAGTCTCTGGATGGTCTTTCTTTCAGTCTCTGCTCCAATCTTTGTCTTCGTATTTCGTCCTGAGAGTATTTAGTTCTGCCTTCTAAGAAGCACTAAAGCATTCACACTTTGGTCTTCTTCTTGAGCTTCATATGGTCTGTAAATTGTATCTTGGGTATTTCGAACTTTTGGGCTAATACCCAATTATCAGTGAGTGCGTACCATATGTGTTTTTTGGTGACTGTGTTACCTCACTCAGGATGATATTTTCTAGCTCCATCCATTCGCCAAAGAATTTCTTGATGTCCTTGTTTTTAATAGCTGAGTAGTACTCCATTGTGTAAATGTACCACATTTCATCTCACTTGTAGAACCAAGCTCCACCAGCCCACGGGTGACACCACACACAATGGGCTGGGGCCTCCCAAATTAAAGACATATATGTGATTCCATATTGCAAAAAAAAAAAATTTCTCATGTATAAGAATATTTTAATTAAAATTAATTTAATTTAGTAATAAAAAAGAAAACAAAAATGCCATGCAACCAGATATTATGAAGGCATTTTTTCAATTAAGTGTCCCTCTTTTCAGATAATTCTAGTTTGTGCATCAAGTTTACTTAAGACTAGCCAATACAACATCCATCGTTCCTTGAGCACTATTGTATTTTCTAGATAAATTTGTTTTTCTTGTTATGGTGGTGGTTTCCTCCTTTTTATAGCTAATACACATCCTAAAATTATGTAATCTGCTCTCCTTCCTAAATAGTTATACATACACACTATAGATATATCTTTCATTTTAGCAAAAATACTCCTTAATTTAAGGGGCAAAGATACATGTGTTTATGTGGCCATATTTATTTTATTGAAAAAGACTACTACTCTTATTCTGTATAGGTAGCAGTTTTATGACTGGAAATACATGTATATGTATATACATATACATATATGTATATGATTTGAGATCTTCATTAATATCTACATGAAAGTATATTTTATACTAATTCAATGAAAAGGTATGAGAAATAGTTATTTCCTTTTCATAGACCTAAAATTGGTTTTAATGATACATCCCTCTGTGAAGAGGCCAAATCATGCTCCCATATCTTTAATAGGCAAAATCAAATTTCCACTGAGGATATTAGCATGTCACTGAGATTAATGTATGCTATATGTTTTTAGAATGTATACTCAGCATCTTCACCACAGAATTGAAGGAATGCTGAACTTAATGCAAAATATAAGGTTTGGAGATGTGAAGCAGAATAAAATAATGCAGAGTGAGCATGGTAATTAGATAGTGTGAGGATCATTCATGCTTATTGTAAGTTGGTCTAAGTTTGACTGTTTCAAAGTCTGTTTTTAAATATTTAAGATGGAAATATACCATGAATACTTTTTGTGCTATAATAGTCAAAACTATACAAATACCTTCAACTTTAGTTTTTAAAAAATGTATAACTGTTAACGTGATTTTTACCAGAGTTTGGATTAAGGAATTTAAAGATCTTTCCTCTGTTACAGTAATGTTTAATACTCTATAAATCATAGTATATGACTGTTATTAGAAAGAATATGGGTTAATACTTAACTGATGTTTTATTAAAGTGTTGACAATGAGAGTTATTATTGTTATTTGCCTTTATATGATATATTGGCATTTGTATTGAAATGTTAGGCAAGGCTGCTAAAATATGGGTTTAGCACGCATGAAGCTTGTTTCAATCTCTAGCATGGCCATAAAAGGAAGGAAAAGATAGATTATTCATCTGTTAAGATCTTTCTTCTTGAAATTTCACACGATTTTTTTTCCAACACTTGGCAGATTTAGAATTTAGTCAATCAGTGCAGAAATTCAGAGTTCTTGCAGAAATTCTGTTGTTTATTAACACAAGACCCATATGCTTTAGATACGTAATGTGAGAAGTTGAAAGTTACATCTCTGGATAATGTAAAAGTCGTCCTTTAGTCTCATTCCTGGGAAATACAGGAGACTGCATTGAATTCATTAGTAATATCTAAAAATAGTTCATATTATATAATTGTTAGTTTAATGAAAAATTTTGACTCATTATGTATGGACTTTACTAGATACATATAGAAGGATATAAAGTCACAAAATTAAGAAACAAGCAGCATGTATTCCATGCTGTTCCATGGACGAAAGTAGAAGGATCTAATGAAAGGAAGAAGACATGTTAAAGAAGGGACCAAGAGATGGGAGAGAAATATTAGGGTAAATTGAGGACAAGGTATAACAATATATACATCTAAAAATCTCACTGTGAAAATAATGTATTTTTACTATAAAAAATAATATTTTAAAAATAAAGACTTGATAAGAATATTGAAGAAATGGCATTTAACTGGTACTTTGTGATTTGAACAGTTATAATCTTACCAAGCTTTCTGTGAATATTCTCTGCAGTGTCAGAGCCATTCTGGAATTGGACTTGTGAACTTCTTCAAAGCTATTTCCCCTCGTGATGTGTTTTCCTGAAGAAATGATGCATAAAAATTAAACTCCTGTTATTCTCTATTGTTTTATATCAGCTTCTAAATTGTTACTTTACATATATTGTCTCGTGACTAATTATGACACTTAAATAAAATCAGGTAAAAAGCAAAAAAAAAAAAAAAGACTGTTTTATGTGACTTTGACTTCCTGTTGAGTTCCCTTAGTATAGAATGTTGCCCCAAGAGCAAAGGGACCTACCCACACTGTACTCAACACCTACATAATTCTAACAAATTCTAAATTAATTTTCAATATTGAAAAGTAATTTCTCTATTGCCTCTATGATTTGTACTGTTCTATGTGTAAAAGTTAATATCTGAACATCACAAGAAGAAAAAGTATTCTAAGAGTATTAGGTGAAACATAATGAAATAAATAATTGATCATATTCATATATAAAGATGATATATACTAATTTAGAGTTAAAAATTGATACATTAGGCTGAGGAAGTAAAAACATTAAAAGTCTTCTATGCTAATGTTCTATTTAGGGATGGCATTCAATAATTCTATGTACATTTTAAAAATTATGATAGGATATTTTTTATTATTTAAAACAATTTTTAAATTTAAATATATTTTGATCATATTCTTCTATTCCTTCTATTCCTACAGGCCCTTCCCTGCTCCCTACCCGAATAACTTGAAGTCTTTTTCTCCAAACACCAAACAAAAACTCAATAAAACAAGTCTACTCCAAAAAACCCCAAAATCCTGTCTCCCCCCAACACAAACAAACAAAATCCATTGAGATGTAACCAAATAAAAGCACACATGCACATAATGTGAAGTCCATTAAATGTTGGTCAACTACTCCTGAACACAAGGCCTATCCTGGAGTGGTTGATGTATCCAGTCTGTCTCTATTGAAGAAAACTGAATTCCCCTCTCAAGCAAGTACAAATTAGAGTTTATTTATTAACATTTATTCTAGTGGTTAGATTTTCATTCACCCAATTTTTTAAATATACAAAATAAAATATAATAAGAGAGCAAAAACTATCATTTTAGAGTTGTACAAGACAAACTAACAGAAGGGAAAGAACCCCTAAAAGTCACAAGAATCAGAGATCCACTCAGATTTTTACTTGGGAATGCCATAGAAACACTAAGTTGGAGGCCAAATTGTATACACAGAAGGACCGGTGCAGAATCTCATGCATGCTGCTTCACCCACTGTGGGTTCATATAATCTTTGCTCAGTTGATTAGAGGGCTTTGTTTTCTTGATGATCTCCATCCTCTCTAACTCTTACTCTCTTTGCACTTCCTCTTTCACAAGGTTCATTGAGCTTTGATAGACTCAGGGTGGGAGTGTGATATGATAGAGACATCTATTTAGGGCTTAGTGTTATAAGGTAGCTCAGTCTCTATGTAATATGTGACTATTGGTCTCAACAACGTCTTCACAATAGCCTCAAAATATATGAACTATCTTGGCATAGCTCTAACCAAACAAGTGAAAGATTTGTATGATAAAAACTTCAATTATTGAAGAAAATCAAAGAAGGAATCAGAAGGTGGAAAGATCATCCATTCTCATCAGTCAGTAGGAGTAACACAGTAAAAATGGCCATCCTAGTAAAAGTAATCTTCAAATCCAATGAAATCTCCATCAAAACTCCAACACATTTTCTCACAAATTTTTAAAGGGCATGTTAAACGTCATATAAAAAAATCAAAGCAAAACAAAACAATATTAAAGAAAAAATAAGGCAGCTAAAACAATCCTGAATAAAGAACCACATGAGGTATCATCATCCCCAACTTCAAGTTCTACTACAGAGCTACCATAATAAAAACATCATGGTATTGTCACAAAACCAGACATGATCCATGGATAAGATTTGTCCTAGATATAATTCTATACACCTATGAACACCTGATTTTTTGATAAAGAGGCCAGAACTACACAGTGGAATAAAGGACATCAACTTCTGTGCAGTTTGACAATTCTCTATAAGTGCTTCTATTTGCAGCAAAAATTAATTTTTGATGAGGGATGAGAGCTAACACATTGACAGGTATAAGGATAGTTATTTACAATATAGTTGGATACTATATCAAGGGCTCATGGATTATCATGGAAGAGTAGGTAGATAGATTATAAAAGCAAGGTGACCAGGAAGATTATACTGCTGGATAGTATCTTCTAGACATGACAGTGGTGTTACGTCTACCAACTCATGCCAATATAGTTGCCTGCACAAAACCTACAAAGATGATACCTGTCAATATTCTATCAAGAAAGGTGGAAAGGCTCAGAAGGCCTCACTCTTACTTGAAGAGCTACCATAATCTTTGAGACTCATAGGAGGGAAAGTTAATTTTCTTTATGATGGTACTACCACAGAACTGAGTTCCAGATGATAATAAGGTTATGGGTTCCTCTTGGCATTGTGCCATGGCAGCATTAGCTTCCAGAGTTGTGTGAGTCACCCTACTTCTCCAGTCAAAGCCCTCTATACTTTTCCCCGCTGGGCTACAGTTTGGAGCAGCAGTAGAGGGGCAAGGATGGGTTTGTCCTATGGCCTACATAGTCTCAGGAGTTCATTCTCATGTATGGACATAGATCCATAGTTGAGGTTTTCTCCTAAGCAGCATGTCTAACAGGGTTGTTTCTTTGAATATTAGGCTTGCATCTTCTCCAAATTTTATCTTTCTGGTCTTCCATATTAAAAAAGGAAAGGCTGTCTACCTAGATGGTTAAGATGAACAGTAAAGTTTGATAACTTTCTGTAGACTTACAGAAGAGAGAGCATCAAGTGTCCTTTGTAGCTCTATTTCTTGTCTTTAGTTCTACTGTAACTAATGCTCATTTCATCATTCATTAACAACAAAAGTTGAGGAATTACCCTGTAGAAAAGTAATAGGTTTATTGAACGAAGAAATGAAGAAACTAGAGTCTTAGGTCCATTTCAAAGTTTTAGAGGAGAAAGCAAACACAAACGTCCTATGTTTTCATTTGAGTATTTAAAACTTATGTAACAGAATCACTTCTAGTTCCCTTCCTACAAGAATCCAATGCTTATTCTCTCTTTCTCATCTGGAACTCCAAAACATCAGTTCATCAATCAGTCACTCTGATTTTTAGTCTCATTTTTGTTCAGTTCTGTGTGTATGTTCTAAGTTGTCTTATCAGTTCAGAAAAGTAAGAAAAGGATGTTGGCCTTGTTTATTTTCAATCACTACTGTGAGTCTCAGAGAAGGAATTTCTTTCGTTTGTCACATTAATTGTACTATTGAAAGAAGAAGTTATCCTGTAAATTTTGACTGTGTTTACATTTTTAGAATTAGTTGATAGCTGTGTTCTTTTGCAGGCCTTTTCTTTCTTGGTCTACCTTTTAAGTTTCTGTTGTTAGGAATTAGACATCATACCATTGTATTATTATTATTATATTAATTTAATAATTTACTTAATTAAAGTGATTTAGTGTTATAATAATATAAAGATAACTGCATAAGAATAGACAATGTATTAATTGAGATATGTTAAGATCACATTCTCTTGAGAAATGTAACCTGAAGAAGATACTGCTCTCTTAAGAAATGTGGTGTCACATAAGAAAATTCCAACACTATCTGCTTCCAAGCTTGAACAGGTCATCCTGTGTTTTCAAAGAATACCAGAAAGGTTTGGGAAATAACAAACAGAATCTTAGGCTTCTTTACTTCAGCATAACATTTTTTACTAGTTGTTGTCTGACTTAGCACCTCTTTCGTTATGACATGTTATAGTCAACCTATGAAAGAGGAAAACAGAAAAAGTCTAGTGACTGATGGGATTGTAGAAGATTAAGTATACCATCAATTATATTTAATGCTACCAAATTAGAAAACTATTTTAAAGTAGAAAATATAGTATTTGGACAATAATTGAAGGCTATTTATACAAACAACTATAAGAACTTTTAAAAAGAGATATCATATATGCTTACACAAAAATCCAAAAATATTGTAGTTATGTTATGTCTTTCTTTTAATAGTTATTCTACAGTGGATATGGTTGAATGTTAAATCATCAAAGTGTAAGATTTATGTGTGCTTTAGCCTTCAAGAGACTTGAGGCCACAGGGAGTGGGGAGGTCTGTTGGCATGAGGGAGGGTGATGGGAATATCCTCTTGGAGATGGAGGGAGGAGGAGATACAGGATGAGGAACAGTCAGAGGGAGGTGAAGACTGGACTGTAATAATGGTATGTGTGCTTTAAAAACAGTGAAACACTCACTAACATTTGTTACTGAGAGTCTGCAAAGATGACCCTTTCAAAAGTGCAGAAGAACAAAATATATTTAATAATTCTTTAAACTTGTCTATTATTTTAACCTTTGGCCTAAAACGTTCATATGATGAAGAGAAAAATCAATTCAGCACAGTTAAGTAGGTCAAACTGAACCTACTGTATGAAACACTGTGTGCCTGACATTTTAACAGCATCATTGTATGTATGTCAAGAGACTTGACTATAGCACTAAGCTTCAAAAGACAAAGAAAATTAATTTCCACTGGTATTGTACTCAATCCAGGTATATTAACATGGAAGAGAGAAGAGACTAGTTCATGAAAACGTAGATACTGAGAGAATTAGAAGCAGCTTTAGCTACTTGTGTTAGGCTCCCTTTGAAGACTTTGTCACCTCCTTAATATAAAGTTATCAATGTAGCATAAAGGAATCAAAAGCAAAGCAAGACAAAATGTGTATTTTTAAAATTCAAGGAAAATTGACATTAAGAATCCTGCTAAGGGCCTGGAGAGGTGGCTCAGCAGTTCAGAGTACAGATTGCTTTTTCCAAAGGACAGAGTTTGATTTCTAACACCCACAAGGTGGCTCAAAACCATCTGTAGCTCCAGTCTCAGGAAATCTGACAGCCACTGTACACATGACACAGACATACATGGAGTCAGAACACCCACACACATGCAAAAAATAATAATGAAGTTTTAAAACGTACTGAGTAAAATAATAAAAATAACCATGTTGAGGTTACAAAATCATAAATATTTTATGAGTTTTCTGTACTTCTGAATCTTGTAGAAACTCTTTCCTAGTTGTGATAGCTATTTTTGATTGTCCAATTGAACTGCATATGGAATTAACTGAACCCAAGAGGTTTCTTTCTTCTTCATGAAGTCATTTAAAATGAGAAGACTCATTTTTGAAAGTGTCTATATGCTTCATTTCTCCTGTAAACATATATAGGAGTTGTAAATCTGAGGAACCACATAATCTGAATGCTTAACTGTTTGAAGAACTGTCACGTAGTTTCTGTTTCTTCTTCTTTGTTTTTAATTTATTCTTCTCCTTCATTATATCACAACCATATTCCTCCTGTCCCTTATCCTTTGAGTCCCTTCTTCCCCAGATGCCCTCTCCTCCAGATCCCCTCCTCCTCCAAAAGGGGCAAGCCTTCCAGGAATGTCAACCAGACATACCACATAAAGGTTTTGTAAGACTATGCACCTCCCCTCATATTATGACTAGTAAAGGCAATCCAGGAGGAGAAAAAGAATCCCAAGAGCAGGTAAAAAAGTTAGAGACAGCTCCACTTTCACTTTTAGGAGTCCCACAAGAAACATCAAGCTACACAACCATAACATATATGCAGAGGACCTTAGCCAGACTCATACAAGCTTCCTGATCATTAGTTCCGTTTCAGTGGACCATATAAACCCTGATTAGCTGATTCTGTGGATTCTGACCTTGACCCTCTAGCTCCTACAATCCTTCCTCTTTCACATGATTCTCTGAGTTCTGCATAATGTTTGGATGTGGCCCACTGCATCTGCCCCCATCAGTTGCTTGCTGAAGCTTCTTTGATGACAATTGGGCTAGGCACCACTCTATGAGTATGGCAGAATATCATTAGGAGTAATTTCATTTATATATATATTTATTTATTTATTTACTTACTTACTTACTTACTTACCTACCTACCTACCTGCCTACCTTCCTACTTACCTACCCACCCACCCACCCACCTACCTACCTACCTACTTACCCACTCACTCACTCACTCACTCACTCACTCACTCACTCACTTACTTAACTTGCTTGCTTGCTTGCTTGCTTGCTTGCTTGCTTGCTTGCCTGCTTGCTTCCTTGCTTGCTTGCTTGCTTGCTTGCTTGCTTGTTTGCTTATTTGGCAGTCATGTTTCATTCTATCCTATGTCTCTGGGCTATCTGGCCTCTAGTTACTGGCCCTCCAGGCAGTGTCCAATATGGGCTCCCTCTCAAGGTTTGGATCTCACGATGTATCATGTCATTGGTTTGCCACTCCCACAATTACTGCACTATCTTTATCCCAGCACATCTTATAGAAACAAAAAATGAAAGTCAGAGGTTTTCATGGCTGTGTTTGTGCTCCAATTCCTCCACTGGAAGTCTTGCCTTGTTACAAAAGATATCTAGTTCAGGCTCTTTATTCCCCCATTGCTAGGATACTTAAAGTCACCCTCATAGATTCTTGCAAGTTTCCACTGCACAAGGTTTCTAGCTTGTCATATAGATGCCCTGCCCCACCAGTTCCAGTTGTCTCTCCCAGTACTCCTACTCAGTCTCTGAGCCACAGCTGATCCCTCCAGTTCCATACCCACCTGACCCCTGTCCACCAGTAAATTTTCTCTACTTTTTCTTCCCAGGGAGATTCACTTGTTCCCACTTGAACATTCCTTATTACTTAGCCTATCTGAATCTGTAGCATGATAACTCTACTTTATAGATAATATCACTTATAAGTCAGCATACAACATGTTTGTCTTTCTGGGTCAGGGCTTACCATATTAAGGATGATTTTTTTCTAATTCCATCCATTTCCCTGAAAATTCCATGTTGTTATTTTTTAACAGCTGAGAAAAGCATAAATGTACATTTTATTTTAATCCATCCTGTAATTAATAGACATTTAAGTTGTTTCCAGTTTCTAGCAAGTACAAATAAAGCTTCTATGAGCATATATGTGTGTGTGTGTGTGTGTGTGTGTGTGTGTGTGTGTGTCTTTGTCTGTGTCTGTGTGTGTCTTTGTCTGTGTCTGTGTGTCTGTGTCTGTGTGTCTGTGTGTCTGTGTCTGTGTGTGTGTATCTGTGTGTCTGTGTGTCTGTGTGTGTGTGTGTGTGTATCTGTGTCTGTGTGTGTCTATGTGTGTCTGTGGCTGTGTGTGTGTATGTGTCTATGTGTGTGTAACTTGGGGCATCCTTTGGGTATATTCCTAAGAGTGGTGTAGCTAGGTCTTAAGGTAGATTAGCTCCTAATGTTCTGGAAAACCACCATATTACTATTTTCCAAAGTGTCTGTAAAAGTTTATACTTCCAATGGAGAAGTGTTCACATTGCTCCAAATCCTTCTGAGTATTAGTTTTCAATTGAGTTTTTGATCTTATACCATTCTCATATGCATAATCTGGAGTCCCAGAGTTGTTTTGGTTACCATTTTCCGGATGGCTAAGAATGTTGATCATTTCTTTAATGGATCTTAGCCTGATGGCTAAGAATGTTGATCATTGTCCATTAGGCTTGAGCTTTGTACAAGGAGATAAGAATGGATCGATTTGCATTCTTCTACATGTTGTCCTCCAGTTGAACCAGCACCATTTGTTGAAAATGCTGTCCTTTTTCCACTGGACAGTTTTAGCTCCTTTGTCAAAGATCAAGTGACCATAGGAGTGTGGGTTCATTTCTGGGTCTTCAATTCTATTCCATTGATCTTCCTGCCTGTCTCTGTACCAATACCATGCAGTTGTTTTTTTTTTTAATCACTATTGCTATGTAGAGTAGCTTGAGGTCAGGGATGGTGATTCCTCCAGAAGTTCTTTTATTGTTGAGAATAGTTTTTGCTATCCTGGGTTTTTTGTTATTCCAAATGAATTTGAGAATTTCCTTTTCTAACTCTGTGAAGAATTGAGTTGGGATTTTAATGGGGATTGCATTGAATCTGTAGATTGCTTTTGGCAAGATGGCCATTTTTATTACATTAATCCTGCCAATCCATGAGCATGGGAGAGCTTTCCATCTTCTGAGATCTTCTTTGATTTCTTTCTTCAGAGACTTGAAGTTCTTGTTGTACAGGTCTTTCACTTGCTTGGTTAGATTCACACCAAGGTATTTTATATTATTTGTGACAATGTGAAGCGTGTCATTTCCCTAATTTCTTTTTCAGTCTGTTTATCTTTCATGTAGAGGAAGGCTACTGATTTGTTTGAGTTGATTTTATAACCAGCCACTTTGCTGAAGTTGTTTATCAGGTTTAAGAGTTCTCTGGTAGAAGTTTTGGGATCACTTAAGTATACTATCATATCATCTGCAAATACTTATATTTTTACTTCTTCCTTTCCTATTTTAATCCCTTTGACTTATTTTTGTTGCCAAATTGCTCTAGCTAGGACTTCCAGTACTATATTCAATAGGTAGGGAGAGAGTGGGCATCGTTGTCTAGTCCCTGAACTTAGTGGTATTGCTTCAAGTTTCTCTCCATTTAGTTTGATGTCGGCTACTGGTTTGCTGTATATTACTTTTACTATGTTTAGATATGGGGCTTGAATTCCTGATCTCTCCAAGACTTTTATCAGAAGGGATGTTGAATTTTATCAAATGTGTTTCAACATCTAGTGAGATGATCATGTGGTTTTTTTCTTTGAGTTTGTTTATATAGTGGATTACATTGGTAGATTTCTGAATATTGAACCATCCCTGCATTCTTGAGATAAAACCTACTTGATCCTGATGGATGATTGTTTTGATGTGTTCTTGAATTTGGTTTGCTAGAATTTTATTGAGTATTTTTGCATCGATGCTCATAAGGGAGATTGGTCTGAAAACCACACACACTGAAACTAATAGAAAGGAAGATGGGGAAGAACCTCGAATACTTGGGCACGGGGAAAATTTTCTGAACAGAACACCAATGGCTTATGTTCTAAGATCAAGAATTGACAAATAGGACTTCATAAAATTCCAAAGTTTCTGTAAGGCAAAGGACACTCTCAATAGGACAAAATGTCAACCAACAAATTGGGAAAAGATCTTTACCAATCCTACATCTGATAGAGGGCTAATATCCAATATATATAAAGAACTCAAGAAATTAGACTCCAGACAACCAAATAACCCTATTAAAAAATAAGGTATAGAGCTTAACAAAGAATTCTGAACTGAGGAAACTCAAATGGCCGAGAAACACCTAAAGAAATGTTCAGCATCCTTAGTCATCAGGGAAATGAAAATCAAAACAACCCTGAGATTCCGTCTCACAGTACTCAGAATGGCTAAGATTAAAAACTCAGGTGATAGTAGATGCTGGTGAGGGTGTGGAGAAAGAGGAACACTTCTCCATTGTTGGTGGGACTGCAAGATGGTACAACCACTTTGGAAATCAGTCTGGAGGTTCCTCAGAAAATTGGACATAGCATTACCTGAGGATCCAGCTATTTCACTCCTGGGCATATACCCAGAATATGCTCTAACATATGAAAAGGACATATGCTCCACCATGGTCATGTAAGCCTTATTTATAACAGCCAGAAGCTGGAAAGAACCCAGATGTCCTTCAACTGAGGAATGGATATAAAAATTGTGGTACATTTACACAATGGAGCATTACTCATCTATTAAAGACAATGAATTCCGGAAATTCTTAGATAAATGGATGGAACTAGAAAATATCATCCTGAGTGAGGTAAGCCAATCACAAAAGAACACACATGTTATTCACTCACTGATTATTGGATATTAGCCCAAAACCTTGAAATACCCAAGATTGAACTCACAGACCACATGAAGCTCATGAAGAAGGAAGGCTAAGTGGGGGTGATTCGGTCCTTTTTAGAAGGAGTAACAAAATACTCAAGGGAGCAAATATGCAGACAAAGTAAGGGACAGAAACTGAATGAGGGGCTGGCTGGAGACCATTTCACCTGGGTATCCATCCCATGTGCAGTCACCAAAAGTAGATGCTGAGGTGGAAGTCAGGAAGTCATGCTGACAAGACCCTGATATAGCTGTCTTCTTAGAGGTCTTCAAGATTCTGACATATTCATAGGCAGATGCTCACAGCTAATAATTAAACTGATTATGGGGTTCCCAATGGTGGAGTTAGAGTGAAGACTTTAGGAGCTGAAAGGGTTTGTGGCCCCATGAGGAGAGCAACAATACCAACCAACCAGAGATCCCAGGGTATAAAGCACCAGCCTGGGAGCCCTTAGGGAGGGATCCATGGCTCCAGCTGTATATGTAAGGGAGGATGGTCCTGTCAGGCATAGGTGAGAGAAGGCTGGATGCCCCAGTGGGTAAGAATTTGAGGGTGAGGAGGTGGGAGTGGGGGGGTATGTAGGGGCACATCCGCAGAGAAACAGGAGGATGGGTGATGGAATAAGGGGTTCCAGGGGGTGGGGGTGGGGTAAGGGGATAACAGATGAAATGTAAATTAAACATCCAATTAAAAAAAAAGAATGTTGATCATTTCTCTATCATTGGAGACTCCTCTGTTGAGAAATGTCTGCTTAGATCTGTATCCCAGCTTTAAATTAGATTATTTGGTTGGTGGATGTCAAGTTTCTTGAGTTCTTCTCAATAAATTTAGAAAATTGCCCTCCATTAGATGTGAAAATCTTTTCTTATTTCATAGACTATCATTTTGTCCTATTATTGATGGTGTCCTTTGATTTAGAGAAGCTTTTAGTTTATGAGGTCCCATTTATTAATCTTAGATCTTAGTGTCTGTGCTATTGGTGTTATGTTCAGGAAGTTGCCTCCTATGTCACTGCATTCAAGACTAACTCTCTCTTCCAACAGGTTTACTATGTCTGGTTTTATATTGAACTTTGAAGACAAGCTTCAACATCCAAGCCCATGAACTGAGCAACTACAGGATTCTTGGGACTTTCATTAATAGA
Organism: Grammomys surdaster; assembly: GCF_004785775.1. Classification (NCBI taxonomy): domain Eukaryota; kingdom Metazoa; phylum Chordata; class Mammalia; order Rodentia; family Muridae; genus Grammomys; species Grammomys surdaster. Next base: position 4,414,769 of record NW_021604619.1, on the reverse strand, counting down.
CTACCATTGTTGGAATTCCTGGAACACATAACCCTACCCCTGAGTTCTGTTCCACTAGAGAACTCTAACTAATAAACTGGTCAATCCACAAATATATTACTTTATATTTTGTAGGTAAAATTGTGTTTATATTTTAATAAATTTTAATATATTTTAATAAAACATTACTTTAAGTTCTATTCATGCTATTTACAGTACTACTTTAATTATTTGACAATGATTTTAGTTTGTCAGTAGCTATATTATAATATACAATACAGGTCATTTTTTAAATTAGGCAAACATATTAAAAACCAGTACCATCACTCGTATGTTGTAATACATCTGTCATCCTAGCACTTTGAATGCAATCAGGAGAATAAGAATTTCATCGCTAGCTTTAACCACAAAGTATGTACTTGCTACACACACACATATGTGAATGTGTAAGTGAGTGTGTTTGCTAAAGTCTCTGCTATAATCATGTCAAACTTTTTGTAAAGTAATGAAAACAAAATAAAGTCTATCTATACAATCAGCTGTGAGAAGTTTTCCAGAGAGATATAAGCACTTGCCTAATAAACCCCAAAATTATGCCTTAATAAAATAAAATACCATCAAGAGTATGGCAAAGAAATACAGAGAAATTGTTCCATGTACTGATATTTACTTTGTAATCTTGAGCTATTTGTTCCTTTCCTCAGATGTGGGGGAAATAGCACTATAACTACCTAGAGAACTTATGAACAATTGAAGCTACTTAAACAGGATTTTATATGTTAGATGTTGTGTAGTTAAAAGGAACCATCTACATAGAAAATTTATCCAAAATAAACATTAAAGCAATAGTCCTGACTTATTACACCTGACCACACATTCCTAAATAACACAGAGTAAACCAGACCTTGTAGTTGAATATGTTCCTAAGATAAATATCTACTGTTGATCTGACTTGAATATTCTAGAAGATAAAAACCAAATGTGTTTTTAGCACTTCAATTAGATATTGAAAAGTGGTGATCTTGATTTTTAAAAATGAAACTGAAACTGTAATATATTTTTGCTTTGTGAAGCATTTCCTGTAAAATTACTTTCAATTACTTTCCAACAGAGAACTTAGATACATTTTATATATTTATGCACATTTAGATAAATTTATATTTTGTGTACAATTGTTTCTTGAGTAGTAGTGAGTATATAAGTACGTTCCACAACTTTGGAGGCTTTATATTTTCATAATTTTATGTAGTCTTGAAGGGAAATATCAAGCTATAATTCAAGATATCTTATTAGTTATGATGCAGTAAATAAGTTTGATGACAAAACTTGTGATCCACTTGTTATGCAGATATATGAAAACATGTAAGTCTATTCAATGGGTTCATAAACATTAGTAGTATCACACAAAATACGTCATCTGAAATACTCTTGCATAAAAAATCACTATTTAGAGCTATTATTGACACATTTGATTTTAATGAAACCAAGCTTTGGAATAAGAAACATACAAGAATTCACACGCACAGAATAGTAAAGGAATAAGATGTATAAACAGAAAGGTGAAAAACAGTCCATGTGAATTTAATATGTATTTATATTCACTTTCTTCAAACATTAAAATAAAAGCAAGAAACTCTGTTAGGTAAGTTCATCTCTTAGATGTTATTCAGATTAAACATTTTATTTATTGTATGAAATCACATTAAACTCTCGGCAATTAAGTAAAAGGGTATAGGCTGATGCTTGATCATTAAGAAAATTATTAATCACACAAGGTTATGGATCTAATTGTGTGAAACGATTTTCTCTGTGCTCGTGTGTGCATATGTGTATTTATAGACACACACACACAAACTACACAAATCAACAACAACAAAGCTGTTCTACCAACACAAATCACACCATTAAGTGTGGTCAACCATCCGGCTACACAAGCCAATGGTCCCAATGGGATGGGTGCAACATAATTTCACTCCTAGAAGAACAATTAAATACACATTTCCAGCTGCTGGCAGTTCCACTGTGGCATCTTAATTTAGGAAAGTGTCTTTGAAACAGAGGTAACTAAGAAAAAAATATGCCTACAGAGAAAAAAATCCAAAATGAGCACAAGAGTAGAGTCAAAATTGCTCACCACTTAAAACCACAGCTATGTGATTATTTTAAACTTCTAATCAGTTCTGGTACTGTTGATTTGCAAGCAGCATCCTTTAGTTCAACTGGCTCAGGATACTCTGAATATAAATATCAAGTAAGTAATTAAAACTGTCCATGTTTTATTTGTAACTAGTATGTGTACTGAGATATTTGGACCTGCAGCCTTTCACTAGGTACTAGAGTTTCTCTAGTTTTATGTATTTTATACCGGGATACATTTTTCTGTCTTTTATTTTACCTGAAGAGTTGACTTCTGGGTTATATATCTCAGGTCTCCCTTCCATAAACTTTCCTTTTGCTTATGACATAGGAGTATAAGAGGCATGGGAAACAGAGGAGTTCAGAGGAGCCATAAAACACTTACGAATAACAAACCTACCAAATCTTTGGTCAACTTTTTTCTCAGCACCAATGAGACATAGATTTTCAATAAACTATTCAGTTCTATTCTTTCTTAATACATCCATCTAATGCAGGACTCATTGTCCTCCAAAATTTGTCTCCAGAGAGAAAGGATATTGAAATACTCACTTTAAGCTTACTTCAGAATCATTCTATTGGAGAAAACTCATGTATGAAAACCTGTACCAATAGCTAGTGTTTGGCTGGATGAAATCTGACAAGTCAATTAATGGAACCAACATCCAGGAATAAGCAGTCCATTACCTGTCATCACAGAGGGCTCCTTGCGTCTCAACCCTTCATTGTCCTCAGGCGTGAAATGCATGCTAAAAAGTTACTGTGTTATTTTAGTTGAATTAAATGGAATTAGAGAATGTATCATTTCATCCCCTCCTTTTATCCTATTTATGTTTCTTTTATGGGTCAAAAGAAAAAAATGATTCCATTCTTTATTTGCTAGATAATAAGATACTGAGTAAACTCCCTATTATTAAACAATTTGCTTCCAAAATAACTTCTGCTCTCAGAAGATCCAGATACCCATTCTGCCTCCTGTAGGTAATAGCTCATGGGAGATTCTTCTAAGCTATGAATGCTATTTGCCCTATTCCATCATTGACTCACTCCCATTGAGTTGTTTTAAAATATCCTCCCTGAAGTAGGTTTATAGCCTCTATTTCTCACTCAAGTTAACTCAAATATAGTTAAATTATAGATAGATCTATCAGAATGTTGGACCACTGTAGCAACCCGAGCTGCCTCACATTCTGGGGGCCATTTTGTAACCGCCCGTTCTGCTGCTCCGGTCCGCGGGTCAGGGCCTAGCAAGAGAGAGAGTGGGGATGGAGACGC
>NW_021604619.1:4408837-4411369 GCF_004785775.1 Grammomys surdaster | reverse complement strand
AAACCATTTTCTTTCCAATTGAATGGTTTGAACTCAATGGTTAACTTTCTGATGTTAAAGCTGTACACACACAGATGTGCACACACACACACACAGTCTTTCTCTCTCTCTCTCTCTCTCTCTCTCTCTCTCTCTCTCTCTCTCTGGCTAATGTTGCCTTCACTGGAAGGTATAGTGTGATGTATTTGTTTTCCTAAGGTAGATGAGGTCTTTTTAATCAATCTAACCAAGAAAAAATAAAACCATAGGTCGGGATAAATGTGATATCTTGTCCTACCATCATTACACATGAGATCAGATAAAACTCTTAAACATTTTAAACAGTCACAGTGTCTTACATACCAACATTTCTGGAACATTAACGCTATCTGTGCCTAATGATTGTCTTGGCTACTTTTCTATTACTATGATAAGGCAACATGACAGAGGCAATTTATAAAAGAAAGTGTTTAATTCTGGGCTTACAGTTCCCAATGGTCAGAGCGTGGAAGCAGGAATAGGTGGAAGCTCCTGTTCTAATACAAAAGCAAGAGGCAGAGAGAGAAAGAGAGAGAGAGAGAGAGAGAGAGAGAGAGAGAGAACAGTGGGGATGGCAAGTCTTCTGAAAACTCAAAGACTCCCAATCTCCTCAGTGACACACCTTTTCCAATAATACCATGCTTCTTAATCTTTCCTGACCAGTTCCACTAACTGGCAGTCAAGTATACAAATATATGAGCTTATGGGCGGATATTCTTATACAAACTCTTACAACTTTATTCCCATCTTAAAAGTCAACTATAAAATAACAGATGGTAAGACCAGATGTGTAAACCATTAGAAACTGATAGAAGGGAGCTAGTGAATGGGGAAGGGAAAGTCCCATCCAATAGACAATTTTACTTTGAACATCAGCCAATTGATACTCTAAAAGTTAAGTAGAATCACATAAGTAAAGCATACCATCCCAAGGACAAGCTGCATGTGGTGGACAAGCCATACATGGCCAAAATATATTTTTCCACAACACATACAAATAATAATAGATAGTTGTAATGAATAATCTGAAGTAAACTCTCTCTTACCTGCTACACCTAAGAGGAACATAAAATCATAATCCAAGAACAGTTTTTGATTGAGAAGAATTGTGTCATAACCTCATCTTATTTCTTGGAGGTGTCCCCTAATCAGTCAGAATTCCTCACACAGGCTTTCATTCTTCTACCTTGTTTTGACACAGGTGTATCATTTCAGTTCTAATATGAGGAGACAAGAACACTTCCTATTTAAAAAAAGTGCCAAATGCACTCTTAATCAAGAGTATTGTAAGTCACACATTTGTTCTGTTGCCTATAGAGAATAAATAAGTGACAGAAACAAGAATCACATTATAGAGGTTAAACAAGCATGCTTTAAATAAATGTTAATAATGTACCTAATTTGTTTTGGTTGTGTCCATGTTAAAAGGGAATTTTAAGATGGAGTTTACAGTCAAATTATAGAAAAACCATGAATAGTTTACCCAATGTGTAAAGAAATGTAAAGAAAGCAATGCAAGTAAAAGTCAAGCACATGGGTACAATTTGAAGTTATTCATTGTGAGTTAATTTATCTGTATTATGTAAGATGTACCTATGTCAAATGTGCATGTGGAAGTGGAGGTGAGAAGTAGAGAGATATAGGGAGTCACTTTCCCCATTATTGTTCAATATACAGTTTCTCACTGATCCCTGAACTCAGTGACTTGCTAGAATGCCAAGCCAGCAACTTCTGTACCACCAGCACTAGTGTTACTGACACATGTCATCATACCTGGCTTATATGTGGGGTCCTAGGATTCAAATGCAGATCCTTATCTTTGTGTAGCAAGAACACTGTTGAATGAGCCTTCTCTCTCAGGTTCATATTAAATTTTAATTTAGCATATAAAACAATATGCTTAGTTATAGAATTTGCATATGCTATTGTGCCTTAGTTTTATTCATCCTCCATAATCGCTGCATTTATTGGATCCTGTTGGTGGTCCCCTTCTTCACAAAAATTAGTCCTTCTGTTTTTGTGCCAGATTTGTCTCAGTTAATATTATTTTGCTGTGAAGAGGCACCATGATCATAGCAACTCTCATAAAGTCAAGCTTTTAAGTGGGGCTTGCTTAATTTCAGAGGTTTAGTCCATTATTGTCATGTTGTCATGGCAGGATACATGGTGGCACATGGGCAAATATGGTGATGGAGAAGTAGTTAAGAGTTCTACATCTGGATCAGAAAAGGAGGGGGGATGCTTAGCTTGAGCTTCTGAAATCTCAAAGCCCACACCTAGTGACACAACCCCTTTAACAAAGGCACATCTACTCTAACAAGGGCACACCTACTAATGATGCCTCTCACTGTGAGCTTATAGGGGCCATGGGGCCAATTTCATCAAGCCACCACAAAATGTATTCCACATTAGCTTTTTTTCCTGTGTTCTCGAGATCTTTTTCTCCCTAATTATAGTCTCCTCTCTCTCTCTCTCTCTCTCTCTCTCTCTCTCTCTCTCTCTCTCTCTCTCTCT
>NW_021604619.1:4401295-4408827 GCF_004785775.1 Grammomys surdaster | reverse complement strand
TCTCTCTCTCTCTCTCTCTCTCTCTCTCTCTCTCTCTCTCTCTCTCTGTGTGTGTGTGTGTGTGTGTCTCTCTCTGTCTCTCTCAGTTGATGTGCACACACATACACACATTCAGAGATATTTAAATTGATATTCCACATATAAGATAAAACTCATATTTGTCTCTCTGAGACTGGCTTATTTTCTCTAATAAAAGTAGTTTCAGTTCAATCCATTTTTCTCTAAATCCCATAATTTTATTTTGCTTACAGATGAAAAATCCCGCTGTGCACATGTACTATATGGGTTTTTCCAATAATTTATTGATGAGCAATTAGGCTGGTTCCAAAAGTAGGCTATTGTGAATCCTGTATTAATAAACATGTTTTTCTATGGTATGTTGATTAGTGTCCTGAGGTGCGTAGATATTGTTAAAAGTTTTTGTGTTTATGTTGATGTTTCAATGCTAAAATACAAAAAGATATAATGGTAACAGCTCTTAATAATAACATAAAAATATTTAATACATTGTAGAGACATTTACTTACACCATGTTTATTATTAAGTGAAATCTAGAATATACTTAATCAGACATATTTTATCTTCTGCTGAACATCCTTTATTCTTTTTAAATTCATTTCCCAGAATGAGTATTTTAGAACTTCAAAAGGTTAAGATTACTGGTGAAAGTTCAGGAATAACTGGTTTTCGATTTGGTTGAGAGATATCTAAAAGTACTGGAATGAACTATTTTTCAACATCAATTGAGTTGTTGGAAATTCAGCCAGTTAACAGAGCAAATGTGGGCATCTTATGCACTTGAACAAATGGCAGCAGAGAAAAAAATCATGAATTACATTAAATTCTGTTAGCAAGGTTAACATTCTCATTAGCCAGAAAACTTCATTTAAACCCCATTTTGTTCATTCAAGAATCTGGTCAAGATAATAGTTTTCTAAATGTCGCTATTTTTCAAAGTACCTATGGGGGATGAAAACAAATTTAACTCTAGTAGCTTTTACGATAAAAGGCACTGTAAACTGTAGTTTTTAATTATTTTTTATTTAAAATAACTTTTTCATCTAGATTCTGGCTATTATAAATAAGGCTGCTACACAGCTATTAATAACAATGTCCTTGAGTAATTAGTTGGCAAATGAATGGAACTAGAAAATATCACCCTGAGTGAGGTAACCCAATCACAAAAGAACACACATGGTATTCACTCACTGATAAGTGGCTATTAGCCCAAAAGCTCAGAATACCCACGACACAACTCACAGATCATATGAAGCTCAAGAAGAAGGAAGAACAAAGTGTGGATGCTTCAGTCCTACTGAGAAGGGGGGACTAAAATAATCATGGGAGACAGATGGAAGGAGGGCCCTGGGAGAGAAAGAGGAGGGGGAAAGAAAAGAGCGAGAGTAGGATCAGGTATCAGAAGACAGGAGAGAAGTAGAGGGTCAGGAAATTGAATGGAAATATATAGCAGTCGGGGGTGAAAAACTAGGAGTAGCCCCTAGAAAGTCCCAGGCTCCAGGGAAGCAAGAGGCTCCCAGGACTCAACAGGGATGACATTAACCAAAATATCCAACAAAGGGGAGATAGAACCTGTTGAGGCCAACTCCAGTTAATAGGCGTGGTCCCTAGTTGAAGGATGGTGCCACCCACCCATCTCAAAATTTTTAAACCAGAATTAGTCCTGTCTAATGGAAATGGAAAGACAAAAAATGGAGCAGAGACTGAAGGAAAGGCCATCCAGAGACCACCCCACCTAGGGATCCATCCCATCTGCAGACACCAAACCCAGACATATTGCTGAGAAGAAGCACTTGCTGACAGGAGCCTGGTATAGCTGTCCTCTGGGAGGCTCTACCAGCACGTGACTAAGACAGATGCAGATACTCATAGCCAATCATCAGACTTAGCCTGGTGACCCCAATGGAAGAGTTAGGGGAAAGACTGAAGGAGCTGAAGGGTATTGCAACCCCATAGGAAGAACAACAATATCAACTAACCAAACACACACACACACACACACACACACAGAGCTCCCAGGGAATAAATTAACCACCAAACAGTATACATGGAAGGATTGATGGTTTCAAGTATATATGTAGCAGATGATGGCCTTATCTAGTATCAATGGGAGGGGAGCCCCTTGGTCTTGTGGAAGCTTGATGCTCCAGTGTAGGGGGACAGTAGAGGGGTGAGGCAGGAGTGGGTGGGTGGGTGGAGGAGAACCCTCATAGAGGCAAAGGAGAAGGGGGATGGGATAGGGGGTTTGGGGAGGGTAAACCAGGAAGAGGGACAATATTTGAAATGTGAATAAATAAAATAACCAATAAAACATAAAAATAAAAATATCTTTTGTATAATCTATGGTGATCATATTTTCCTCTCCCACAACTCTTCCCTGATCAGCCTCACCTCCTCCACCGACCCAACTTCATTCTCTAGCTCCTCCCATGCTCATTTTAGCTCTTTCAGTCTCTCTTCCACTTCCTATACCTACTGCCCACAAGACAAACAAAGAAACAAAAACCTGGAAAAACCAACATAGAACAAAATGAAACAAAAAGCACACAAAAACAAAACATCTTGTTTAAGGGCAACTGCTTCTATTCATTGGGTCTGCCCTGAATTGGAATTGATACCAAGTGACACTCCACTGTGAAAAGTAATGCTCCATTACCAGTGAGCATCAATTGCAAATAACCTCTTGTTTTGAAATGGGACTTTTGGTACATTTCTTCTTCTCTGTGCTGGGATTTTGTCTAGTTTGATCCTGTGCAGGCCTTAAGAATACTGTAACCATCTCTACAAATTCATATAGGCGGGAGGCTTGTTGTATCTGGAAAATGTTATTTCCATGTATTCAACCACCAACTCTGCCTCTTATAATCTTTCTGGCTCTAGTTCCTGCTAAATGACTGAGTCTTATAGGAAGGGGTTTGATAAAGATCAAATTTAGGACTGATCCCTCTAAGTCTCTCACTTTTTGCACGTTTTCCTAGTTGTAAGTCTCAGAGTTAATTACACTACTTCAAGAAGATGCTTCTCTAGTGAAGACTTATCAATGTAATAAAGGATCTATGGGTGTAGCAATATTTTCTTAGGAGTCATTTTATAGCTATTGAAAGGAACTGAGATAGCAGAATAAACTTCATTTTGTTCTTAAGATTCCATTCTAAGTTAACTTGCCATTAGAGAGACATGTCCAATGAAGAGGCAAAAAACCAGCAGGACAGATTCTATCTTGTCCTCCAAGCTCTATATTAAGCTATTGTCTAGATAGCTACTATCTTCCGGCCCTTAAGTGATATGGCCCCCACCCTTGGGCTCTGGAAAAGAGACCAACATTCCTTACCCTTCTCATTTAATGTCAAGGCTTAGAAACCCTCACTTGTTATTTTTGTTTCTTTATAAGCCTTCTTTACCTAGAGCTGGGGGACACTCTCCTCCCTGTTCCATCAGGAAGGTCCAAGCTCGAGCTTAAATAAAGAATCTCATATACTTGCATCAGAAGTTGTGGTTCCTGGTGGTCTCTTGGGGGTCTCATGAACTGGGCAAAACACTACGTTCTGTTAGCAGAATAATACAGAATAATAATAGGCTTTCACCTAGAAGCCATGACCAATACAGTCTTATGCTGGTAGTGTTAATTATGTGTTTGGTTTTAGAATAGGTCAGATATCAGAATAAAAATAGATCAGTGATTTTTAAAAAGTAGTTGGTTACTTGCATAATATATGTGTCCCCATTTCACTAGAGTATCATGCAGCCAGAGCTCTGGTGTAGGTCTCAAGTTTGACGTAATATTGATGACTATTTTTTCTTTGGTATCATACAGAAAACTTTCCAGCACTAGTAAAACTAGTCAAAGGGCTGAAGCTTCTAGTTGAAGACTAGCTCTATATCTCTATGTCCAATGATATAAGTAAGTTGTATCATTAGGACTAGGGCCTTACCATCATGTTATGGAGTGTAGCAACTAACCTTGGCAATGCAATCTATTGTTTAGGGGTTCTCTTGGGCCCATGGCTCAATAAAATGCCATTCATTCCTGGCATCGGAGGTCTATCTGGGCATTCTTTCCCCCATTATATAGCGACATTTAAATTTCTTTAAATGTATGAATAAGTCTTAAATATGCCACAGTGGTATATTTCCATATGACTATTCAAAAGGTCTTTAGTATTTAGTGTTCATTATCTCTCTATTCTATTATTATTATTATTATTGTTATTATTACTATTATTCATGAAAGCAACAAAAATTTCTGTAGATTCAGAAGAAACATGATAGTAGTAAAAGGATACAATATTATATAAAAATAAAATTAGAATATAAATGGCTGCATTGGCATTACCTATTTGTGTAGCTTATGAAAGGGCAGCCTATGAATAGATACAAATGACATGAAATCTCCATTTTTTTATTCTTGTAAAAATAATATGAAAAACACTTCAAATGCTATGGATTTCATGGAAACAAGGAATGCACAGAGTACATATACATACCTGCATGTAGACACTCTTATAAGTAAAATAAAAGTACATAGCTAAGAATATCTGTACTTGCTAGTTAAAATATGACTAATAGGTAAGTCTAAAAGAGTATTTTGATTTATATTTTGTTTTGTTTTTCTTTTTGCTTTGTTTTGTTTTGTTTTTCAATAGAAATCTCCAATACTGGCTTGGGAAAAAAGAAAAGTTACTGAAATTCTGGCTGAATGGACTCATATCTGACTTGACTCTGGGTTGATTTATTGAAATATTTGCAAATCTGCCACTCTGTGATGGTTACTAAGAGATAGCATTAACCTCTGACACCAATAATCTAAAAGCAAACATTTGCTCATGTCAAGTTTTGGTAACCTGCATGCATAGTACTTCCTGAAATGAGCAATCAGACTCTCACCAGGGTCTTAAATCTGAAGTGATTCAAAGAAACTGAAAGTGAAAATTTTATTCTTGTAGGAACAATAGTGAGCTAGATTGATGGAAGTGTTAGTGATTATATCAAATTCCTAGATGCATCTTCTTCAAACTCAATCTGTCATTTAACTATGTTCATTTTGCTAGCCCTTGCATTTAAATCCGTGTTTCCAGTAACAAAGAACCAAAATATTGCTGAGATTTAATTACTTAAAAATTTTACTCCCTGTTGGCTTTGATCTCTAATGCTGACTCTCTCAATAACAGATGTAATATCAGAGTTCAGGCCTCATATTTCCAAGTTGCTCCTATAATTGTTTTAGATGTTCTTGGTGAAGTTATAATAACCAAGCTGGGAGGAGATGTAATTGTTTTAGTTTTTAAAGAAGTCTATTCCTTGGTAAATGACTATAGATATAATGGTAAAGCAATACCTCTGATTGATACATCATATTAGTAATTAAAACCTAGATGTTCAGAGTTTGATTAAGAATATAGACTTTTTCTATAAGAAAGATAATTATAAATGAACAAATGTTTAGGATGGTAAAATATATACTTGCTACAAGACAGTAATTGTTGAGTGTTCAGAAGAACAATGAAAAATAAAATAAGTAATTAGAAACATTCACTGCAAAGTATGAGATGTTATATGGGAAGAGAGTAATATCCACAAGATATTACTGTGCAATTAGGGAAAAATATTAAATATTTTACCAAAAATTTATATGTTACATGTCATTTTGGAATATTCTATAGAGACAGCATCTCAAACACATACAGAAAGAGAGAATAATGAAAGATTGTTAGGACTAAGTGCCTTCAATAGTTCAGATATTAGGAACTACAACAAAATAAATCTAACAAGATAATAAACAAAAAAGATAAAACACCACTTTGGTTTGTTTTTGTTTTTGTTTTTTTTTCTTTTGTTTTTAATTCTTTTTTTTTATTGGATGTTTTATTTACATTTCCTATGTTGTCCCCTTACCCCATCCCCCACCCACCCCGGAACCCCCAATCCCCTCACCCCTCCTCCTTCTTCTCTGTGGATTTAACCTCTATCTAATCCCCCCCACTCCCACCTCCCCACCCTCAAAATTCCCACCCCCTGGGGCATCCAGCCTTCATGAGGTCAAGGTTCTCTTCTTCCACCTATGCCCAGCAGGGCCCTCCACACTTACATATTCAGTTGAAGCCCTGGATCCCCCCCCCAAGTGCTCCCAGGCTGGTGGATTAGACCCTGGGAGCTGTGGTTGGTTGGTATTATTGTTCTCCTCATGGTGCCACAAATCCTTTCAGCTCCTTCAGTCTTCACTCTAACTCCTCTATTGAGAAACCCATGATCAGTTCAATGGCTAGTTGTGAGCATCTGCCTCTGAATATGTCAGACTCTTGAAGACCTCTGAGGAGACATCCATATCAGGCTCTTATCAGCATGCACTTCCTGATTTCCACATCAGCATCTACCTTTGGTGACTGCACATGGGATGGATACTCAGGTGGAAAGGTCTTCAGATGGCCCCTCCTTCAGTTTTTGTCCCTCGCTTTGTCTCCATATTTGCTCCCTTGAGTATTTTGTTGCTCCTTCTAAGAAGGACTGAATCACCCCCACTTGGTCTTCCTTCTTTATGGACTTCATGTGGCCTGTGAGTTGCATCTTGGGCATTTCAAGGTTCTGGGCTAATATCCAATAATCAGTGAGTGATTATCGTGTGTGATATTTTGTGATTGGCTTACCTCATTAAGGATGATAATTTCTAGTTCCATCCATTACCTAGGAACCTCTCGAATTCATTGATTTTAAAAGCTGAGTAATACTCCACTGTGTAAATATACCACATTTTTTAAATCCATTCCTCAGTTGAAGGACATCTGGGTTCTTTCCAGCTCCTGGCTATTATAAATAAGGCTGCTATGAACATAATTGAGCATATGTCCTTATTATATGTTCGAGCATCTTCTGGGTATATGCCTAGGAGTGGTATAGCTGGATCCTCGGGTAATGCTATGTCCAATTTTCTGAGGAACCGCCAGACTGATTTCCAAAGTGGTTGCAACATCTTGCAGTCCCACCAACAATGGAGGAGTGTTCCTCTTTCTCCACACCCTCGCCAGCATCTACTATCACCTGAGTTTTTAATCTTAGCCATTCTGACTGGTGTGAGATGGAATCTCAGGGTTGTTTTGATTTGCATTTCCCTGACGACTAAGGATGCCGAGCATTTCTTTAGGTGCTTCTCGGCCATTCGAGTTTCTTCTGTTGAAAATTCTTTGTTAAGCTCTATACCCCATTTTTTAATAGGGTAATTTGGTTGTCTGGAGTCTAATTTCTTGAGTTCTTTGTATATATTGGATATTAGCCCTCTATCAGATGAAGGATTGGTAAAGATCTTTTCCCAATTTGTTGGTTGTGGTTTTGTCCTATTGACAGTGTCCTTTGCCTTACAGAAACTTTGCAATTTTATGAAGTCCCATTTGTCAATTCTCGATCTTAGAGCATATGCCATTGGAGTTCTGTTCAGGAACTTTTCCCCTGTGCCCAAGTATTCGAGGCTTTTCCCCACCTTCTCTTCTATTAGTTTCAGTGTATCTGGTTTTATGTGGAGGTCC
>NW_021604619.1:4367346-4396295 GCF_004785775.1 Grammomys surdaster | reverse complement strand
TTTAAGGGATTTCTGTGATTCCTCTTTAAGGGCTTCTATCTGTTTACTTGTACTCTCCTGTATTTCTTTAAGGGAGTTACTTAATTCCTTCTTATAATCCTCTATCATCATCATGAGAAGTGATTTTAATTCTGAATCCTGCTTTTCAGGTGTGATGGGGTGTTCAGGGCTTGCTATATTGGGAGAACTGGGCACTGATGGTGCCAAGAAACTTTGGTTTCTGTTGCTTTTGTTCTTGCGCTTGCCTTTCGCCATCTGGTTAACTCTAGTGGTACCTGCCCTCACTGTGTAAGATTGGAATCTGTATTTCTAGTTATCTTGCTTATTGCAGAGCTCCTAGGAGTCCAGAGGTCTCTGTGGTCTTATGCCCCTAATCTCCTGGGTGGAAGAACTCCTGGGACTCAGGCCGCCTCTTGGATCTGGAAATCCTTCTGCTCTGAGTGCAGTGGCTCCTCGGCTGCTCTGAGTGCAGTGGGTCCTCTATGACTCAGGATTCAGTTTCAGCTGCTCTGACTGCAGTGGCTCCTAGATGACTCAGGATTCAGTTTCTCAACAGGACAGGAGCAGACCAACTCTGTGTCAGCTGCTCTGAGTGCAGTGGCTCCAGCTGCTCTGAGTGCAGTGGGTCCCCAATGACTCAGGATTCAGTTTCAGCTGCTCTGAGTGTAGTGGCTCCTGGATGACTCAGGACTCAGTTTCTCTACAGGACAGGGGCAGACCGACTCTGTGTCTGCTCCAGCCCAAGGGACCAGTCAGGGGCCGAAGGGAAGTGGAATTCCGGAGGGGTGGGGTTTGGGTAGCTGCTGTGCCCTGAATGTCCCTGGCTCCCAGATGTATTTCTGGGGCTTAGGGAGTGAGATGGAGTTCTTACCAGCTGCTTTGAGTGCAGTGGCTCCTGGATGACTCAGGATTCAGTTTCTCCACAGGACAGGAGCAGACTGACTCTGTGTCTGCTCCAGCCCAAGGGACCAGGCAGGGGCCGAAGGGCAAAACACCACTTTGAAAAAGTTAATTGATAAAATGTGCTGGCTACGACAAATTGATCCAAGTTGGTGAAAATGATACGAATACTCCCATCAATTTTCACTTGTAATAGTTTAAAATTTCAAGTTGGAATAGGTAATTTATGAATATCTGGGGTACTATCCAGCTAGTGGGGTTTGGGAAGCAAATGGAAAAATTCGTGGTGAGTCTTTTAGTTGTCCTATTACAGGAACGGAAAGTTTTCCCTTGCATTCTTTAGAAGCCATTCAATTGTTTTCATTATGTGCATAAGTAAACTCTCAGTAAAAGGATATAAATGTGTGTGTCTACATTTCTATTATACTAAGAGACTTTCTTTCTTAGTACATATCAAGTGACTGTAACCCATAATTTGAGAATTGCTGCCTAATGCAATACAAATTTCTTTGAAATAGAATTTGTTCTTCTTGTGAGTAAGCTGCTACCTGAAAGCAAATTAGACACTTTTCCACCTTGAACCAAACAATAATTTTAGAGCATGGGAGTAAAGTAATGCTTCTGATACTAAATGTATTCTCACATTCTGTAGGAATTGATTCAGCTTTTAAAGGTGCCCAACACTTAGGAAATGGTATGTTTGCTGTAAGAATCAAGTTTTTGTCATTCTGTGGGCTTTTGACCTGCTATTCAACACAAACTTCTTGAATTCTGTTTGCATTGCTTAGAATTCAGAATCATCTAAAGAAAACTTCATTTTTCTATTGAATCCTCACATATTTACAAAAATTATTTCATTTGTTTGTAAATGTCTAGAACTATATCTGAAATTACCACACATAAGAATACAAACAAATTTGGGAAAATTTTTACTTTACAATGACTCCAGTGAGTTAAATTTAATCACTTATCTTAAAGGAATAGAATACAAAGTCTGTAATTAAACAAGTTGAGAAAACTGAACACTGTCTACATCCATTAACATATTTAGTCATTAGCAAAATATGTTAATAATTTCTATAGTTTAATACATCATTTTAATTCAGTAACTGTGGTGGCTATTCCTGGTTGTCATCTTGACTGTATCTGGAATGAAGTACAATTCAGAATTGTTAGGCTCATCTGTGATCCTGATCCTGAGGCACAGTGGCGATGAAAAGCTTAGGCCCAGGCAAGGTAATACACACCTATAATCCCAGAAGACTAAGGCAAGTCCCAGATCCAGGTCTCTTGGTACACACATTTAATCTGAGTCACATCTTCTGCTGGAGACCTAGATAAGGACATTGGAAGAAAGAAGCCTCGCTCTTCTTTGCCTGTTTGCCTTATGGGACTGAGCAACTGCTAGATCCTTGGACTTCAATTCTCAGTTGCTGCTGATCATTGTTGGGGAGTTGGAGTACAGACTATATGTAAGTCATCAACAAATTCCCTTACTCTATAGAGACTACCCATAAATTCTGTGACTTTAGAGAACCCTGACTAATACAGTAACAGGTTCATAAAATTCATAATTCCAGTATAGTCATGAGAAAAAATTAAGCCATATTGCAACCAAGCCTACCTAATATTTAGCAACTACCCTTAAAAGTTTCTAAAGATACAATAAGCAAGGACTCAAAAGTCATAGAAAAATCTAAATGAATCTGATGCTAAATGCAACATGTATCCTGAAACTGATAAATCATATTAATGAAAAAAACTTGTGGAATAAAGACTACAATTAATAATACTGTGACAATATTTGCAATGAGAATTTTGGTTTTTTAAAAAACACAAAAATAGAAGTGCAATTTCACTTTAATCTCAGGTGTGGGAATGTGGGGTTGCTTCAAATTGTCCACAGCAGCTGCTTAGGATTTGCCTCATACTCTAGTAAAAGTGTGATTTTGACAGCTGCAGATAGTTTCCATGATTGTGTGATGTTTGGAATTCTGGGAACTTTTCAAGGGTTTTATAAAAGTTAGGACCCTGAGAGACTTGGTAGGTTTTTGATTGGTTGTTGGTTATTGGTTGTGATTTGGTAAGTATTCATGTGAAAAGAAGAAACAACAACAAGAATTTATATTTCCCAACAATGAAGACAAATTTGCATCAAGGAACTTGATGCCCCTAATTATCTAATGATAATGTTGACCCCCTTTCCAAGTCCTGACTTAATTCAGGGATCTGTTTCTTCTCTACACTCTATCCTTTTGCTGTCCTATCTAGTAATAGGTGATTGAAAGTGTGGAAGAGAGAACACAAAAGAAGCTAGAAGACAACTAGAAAAGTTTGTTAGTTATTCATTGTCACTGTGATATATTATATAAGAGAACAATTTAAGAGAATGAAATTTATTTTAGCCTATGACTCTTCTACTTCTGCTCTTTTTTAGCTGGCTCTATTATTTTTATGCCTATGGTAAAGCAGAGAAATTATAAAAGAGCATTGAAAAGAAAATAGGCTCATATTGTAGCATCCAGGACACAGAGTGAAAAGGAGGAGGAAGTAGATAAAACCTTCAAAAACACTTCTCATTTATCCACCTTCTCCAGCCAGCCAATCCCCTTAAAGTCTATTTAGTATATAATTATTAATTGATTAACCCATCAATGACATTAGCACCTTCATGTAATCAATTTACCATTACACCTCCAGGTGTGGAGAGAGATTTCAATACATGAGGTTTTCGAAAGAGCCTTGATATGTAAATATTAGCAATCTGCCCTTAGCCTCCAAAAGATTCCTGTTCATCCCATAATGTAAAAGGCATTCAATCTATCTTCAAGACTACCCATAAAACGTACCTGCGGCACAAGTCTTCAGAAGTGTCAAGAACCTGCCAGAACATTACCAGAAGTTCATTGGTGCATTCCTCTCTACAAAATCACAACAAACAATAACCAGCAAAGAGTAGCAAGGGTAAACCAATACCACACAACTTCATCAGTGAAAACAAGCGTCAGAAAGGCCCAGCATCAGCAAAGCCCAACAAAGACTTGCAAAGAGTGACAAGGCAAACCAATACCATAGTGTCATCCTCTGTCTCTTAGGTTATATTAGTACCCTGTCCAACATCACATGCTTTCTCAACCATCAGCTCTAGCAAAACATCACATGCCTTTTCCCAGGAAGCTTTCAGCAAAACAACACCAAGTGTTTGTTCTCAGAAAAACATTCTCCCATATATCTGCTTCAGCAAAAACATCCTCTCATAAGACAGTTTTCAGAAATAAAATATCACATGATACAACTGAGTCCCTAAAGAAGGCAGAAAGTTCCACTTCACTTATTCCAATCATGTATTTTCAAATTCCCAAATTTAGAATGTCCTCTGAGAGTAAAGGCTAACTGTTAACTGTGAGTTTCTATGGAAGAAAAGGAAAGTTACAAAATTCTAAAATTCAGTGGTTAGAAAGGGTCCATATCCCCATTCTAAAAGAAGGAAATAGCAAAGCACATATAGCCCCCACCAAAAAATAACACTGAAATCCAGCAAAGCAAACATCCTATATCTCCATGTCTGACATCTGAATTATATGATAGTATGATAAGATTTCTAATACCCTATGAAAATTGAAAATTACAGCTCATGTAGTCTCTTTCTTGAGATAGCTCTGCTGGCTGCCTGTGGAATTCCTTGGCAAATGCTGCATATTTCAAGCATCTCTTGCTTCCTATGGTTTCCATTTCAGCCTTAGATGCCACAGTTTTATACATTATTCTTTAGGAGATTTCTGCAAAATCTCTGACACTCCTACACATTGCTTTGCACATCACTTTGAAATTACAGAGGTTGTCAGAGGCAAGTTGTCCATGTTACTGTAGCAAGGACACAATAGGAACAACAGTAGAAAGTCCCAGACAAAACCTATCTTGCAAGGCTTGTACCCAGCCTTGACCTCCAGTCAAGCCCTAATAAATCACTCAGTATGAACTAATTAATAGATCATTTCTTTGAGGAGAATAGCATCTTTGATTCATCAGGAAATGAATCTGTGGAGAAGAATCACAATCTAAGTTAACAAGTAAAAGGAGAAAGAACAAGATCTCATTTTCCTAGCTCATAAATAGTTTTCTTTCTTTTTTTTGCTTTTTTATTACCAAATACATTATTAAACTAGTAATGCATTTTATTGCATCTGTCTACTCTTACCATGATCTTTAAAATCGCAAAATATAAACAAAGCAAAGCAAACTCTGAAATACCATGAAGCCTACCTTGTGTTGCACATCTATTAATAGACATGGGTCTTGCCAACTACCTGAGGCAGATATAACCAAGAATATACTGCCTGATAAAAACCCAAGTTCCAACCAGGGTTACTTACAGACAAAGACAAAATATCTTAACAGAAATAGTAAAGACAGTTAGGCAAACTCAGCTGTTCACTATATTGATTGATCTGTATTTTGTTGACATACGCTAAAGAGGGTTCATATTTATGCTGCATAATACAAAAATAGTTAAATCCTTAAGACACATGGGATTGAGAAAAAAAATATGGCTTAGTTTTATTTCTATTAAATTTTCTGAATGATTGCTTTATCAAATTTCATTTGTCCAAGAATGTACCAGAGTCTTTGTTTGGATCATGTCCCCTAACTCTTATTTGAATATTGGGACTATCATCACTTCAATTAACTTTATTTAAGAGTAGTGTTTACAAGTGACATAGATTAAACTATTAAACAATAACAATTCTATCATTAGCTATTTTATGTATGATATCAATAATGAAAGAGTTAAGATATTATTAGTAAAGCCTGGCATGGTGTTGCATGTCTATAATCCCACCATGCAGGAATCTGAAGCAAAGCTTCTAAAATTAATGGACAACATAGCTGTAGGCTTGTAGGGGGAAAAATGCAAAGTTAGACTGTTTATTCTCCAGCTAAATGTAAGTGACCATGTTCTAGGAACACTAATTCACGTTAATCCAAAATTTATGTTTCAATGTGGAAGCAGTTTCATGAAGCTTTTATAGTAACGTGACAGAACAAAACACAGTAAGTCTTATAGCAAGGTAATTTTAAAATTATATTTGTTAAAACATGAGATAGGTCATTTTTGCAAAATGGAAGTTGTTCTCCCACAGACTTCAGATGCCAATAAATGACATTCTTAGCTTGTGTGTGTGTATGTGTGTGTATTCCTTGGAAGTAGTTAATATAATCTGTGTAGTTACTTAAGGAAGCTGTAGTATTTACAGAATAGATTCTGGCTTAGGAGTGATTTCTTATGTTCAATTCACACTCATAGTACTGGGACCCCATCTGATACAACCTATGCAAGTCTTGCACATTCTGACACAGCCTGAACTCTGTGAGTTTTTATAGGACTTCGTCAGTCTTGTTGAGTCTGTAAGACACTCTTTCTTGGAGTCATCCTTCATCACTTGGTATTTTAGTCTGTCTCTGCTTCTGCAAAGATTCATGAGCCTTGAGAGACAAGATTAGAAGATTTCTTATTTAAGACTGAGTGTTCCAAAGTATTTCTTCTCTTTCTGTACATAATCTGTTGTAATGTTATCTTAAATGCCACTTTCTCTAATTCATACATGATTAATTAATATTAAGGTGTTCATACTCCAACATGCCTCCTTCAATTAACTTCAACTGTTGAGAAAATAGTGCTTCCTTATATATCTGTAAGATGATTATTTCCACTATTGACAATCATTTACTTATTAATTTTCAGATGCAAGGTTTCATTAAAAATAAGCACTTTGGTTTACAAATGAATATAATGAAATTGTTCTTTGATCTTTGGATACAAATCATTGCTTGTAAGCTTGGGTTTTTTTTACTATTTTTGACATATTACAGATGGAGTTTCTGAAAAGTATTAAACTATTTAAGATCTGTGCATGTCTGGTTCTCATAATTGTGTCTTCATTAAGATATTAAATGGAATCTAGAATTAGCTCAGTGTCCTCTTAATTGCTTTGCTTGTTTCCTTTGAAAGATTAAGGTAGTCTATGCTTTTGTAGTCTTACACTTAACCTATTAACGTTACTTCTTGGTTGTGTAAATTTTCTATTACAATGCCTAATTTAATATTTTGCCTTTTTATCTGTTAAGCTTCCTCTGTATTGTAAACTAGCAGCTTGAAAAATTGTTAAAACACACTTCTACACACATATTTCTTTTATATTTAAATCTCAAAATTAATTTTAAAGCAAATGTGGACATTTGTGTCCATACTACAGGTTGGTTTTATTTTTCTACTTTAGAAAAACTTCTTTTTATATATAAACATTTGTGTGTACAAAGTGTTCTTTGGGTCCATGAGCATTTATCAATAAAGTAGTATTAATTTTATCACGTCCTTTCTCAAAACAATAATAGTATTATAGAGTTTCAGAATTCTATACTACCTTAATGGAAATAAAACATATTTATGTACATTATATTATGACATTTAGAAACATATGTGATAGGTTGAGTTAATCTATGAACTCTTGCAAAATGATAGAACTAAACAATTTGTATATCCAGAATAAAAAATTAGAAAATGTACCCTTAGATCATTAAGATACCATAATATAAAATTTTCAATTTCTTCTAAATTTATGCATTGTATTTTGCTTCTATCAGATCTAATGTAGATTTGTGAACATACAATTATTTTAATTATTCAGTCTTAATAATACAACTTTATATTTGTAAGTAAGGAATGAATAAAATAATTGAATAAGAATTCTATGTAGTCAAATTATAAAATAAAAAATAACAATATAAAAATTGATTTTACAGACATTCAGTCAAGTGATTTTGGCAGTCTATTTGAATATGTTCCCTTATTTTCAAATATATTGTAAATCAGTTTTCCTTTAAATTGTACAACTAAATAAAATAAGCACATCAAAATAAAGTTAGTTTACGACATTGATTTCCTGCCCATTTCAGTGGTATTCTAATTTAAAAAGAGCAATCTGTCATATCTGTAAGTCATTTTTTGTAGGACTAAACAAGATTGTACTAAGAGGAACCTGAAAAGTGGTTCCCTGAAATATCTTGATCGATGTATATGAATTATAAATTAAAATATACTGCATTTATTTTATTCAAATAATGTCTTACAAGTAAACTGTAAATGTATATTTCACAATTTTATTACATAAGTGTAGTTATAAACATACTTTAAGTGTAGACTTTTGCTAAACATATCAAATAGTGATAACTAAATAACAAAATAAAAGAAACGTTTACAAAACTTTTCCAATAAAATAATAAGTGCCAATATTTATTGATTCTTATTCTTCTATCATAATGAAAATAATACTTAAAATATAAGAAGAGATTAATATTCTTTTAGAATAACCAACAAACTTGAAATAATGAGGCATATTCAGTTGATATAAAAGATATTATAATAGATGCACTTTAGCTGAAGTCCCTATAACCACATTTACCAAGAAAGAAAAAGTTCAATCTGTAAACAGACATCTAGAGATCTAACTAATAAGCCTACTGCTGTTGGAAATACTAGATACTAAGAGAGATGCATTGTAATCTGTGTGTCTACATGATTTGGGGTATTAAAAATATGGCCCCCGGTTGAGGGATGGGGCCACCCAACTTTCTAAAAGTTGTATCCCAGACCTGCTCCTGTCTAAAATCAAGAGTGGAGAAGAGACTGAAAGAAAGGCCACCCAGAGACTGTCCTACCTGGGGATCAATCCCATATGTAGCCACTAAATCCAGTCACTATTGCTGATGTCAAGAAGTGACTGACATGAACCAGATATGGATGTCTCTTGAGAGGCTCTTCCAGAGCCTTACAGATACAGATACTTGCAGCCAACCATCGGACTGAGCAAGAGGACTGCAATGGAGGAGTTAGAGGAAGGACTGAAAGTGCTGAAGGGGCTTGGAACCCCACTGGAAGAACAACAATATCAACCAACCAGAGCCCCCAAAGCTCCCAGGGACTAAACCACTAACCAAAGAGTAAACATAGAGCGACCAATGGCTCCAGCTGCATAAGTAGCAGAGGACGGCCTAACCTGGCATCAATGGGAAGGGAGGCCCTTGGTCCTGTAAAGGCTTGATGCCCCAGCATAGGGGAATGCTAGAGTGGTGAAGCAGGAGTGGGTGGGTGGGGACCTACCCTCATAGAAGCCACGGGAAGGGGGTAGGGATAGGGGGTTTTCGGAGGGGAAATCTGGAAGGGGGATAACATTTGAAATGTAAATAAATAAAATAACCAATAAATTGCAAAAAAAAAAAAAGACAAACGACTGCCCCTTTTAAATTTTTTTTCACAAGGAACTTAGAAAAAAACTGAAATCAGAAATGCTGCATTTTGGAATGGCTTCCATAGTAAATCAACAAATAAAATATTTAACAAATTCATGAGCTTCATCTCGTGTAGAAATGATACACCCCAGATATTTACAGACTTCTCTCTCCTTACTTTTCCCTTCACATTGTTGTGCATAAAGTAGGTCTTCTTAATCTAGAAGTACGGCACTGTGGGATGACTTAACAATGTCTGTAGGAACCTGATGTCACCACCAAAGAACAGACAGAAGAAAAATAACATCTCTTACTATCTACAGACAAGTTGTAGTGAGGCAGGAAAATCCTTGTGATAAACGGTTAGAACTCTAAGCATTGAATTTACTCTGGGATTTTAAAACAACCCACCACTAACAACAACCACCAAAATAATAGCTGGCACCAGAGAGGTGGAATTACCTTCTATTCCAGATTGCTGAAACATAAGACACGCCTGTTTTACCCATAGTAATGAGCATTTGAAAGGGGGCTGGCGGAGGAGGGGAGACTTTTCCCTCATGACTCATCCATAGCTTATTCCTGGTTTCTTCGGAACATGTCTTCTGCCAGCTTTTCTTTGATAAAGAATATGGCCATTCATATCCTACTTGATTTTATTAAGAAACCCATCTAGCCAAGAAAATAGCTATATGTCTGTATATATCAAATCCATGTGATATCAGTAATGCTGTGATTTGAACGTAAAACTCACTGCTAACACGTATACACACACAGAGAGAGAGAGAGAGAGAGAGAGAGAGAGAGAGACAGAGAGACAGAGAGAGAGAGAGAGAGAGAGAGAGAGAGAGAGAGAGAGAGAGAGAGAGAGAGATGCTCAGGTGACATGTGCCAAATGTTCAGCGCTGATAGTGATGCTATTCCATCAGGTTGTAGTTCCTCTAGATGGTAAGATATGAAACAAATTACTGGGTATATTATTATAAGGTTATACATTATCCCTAGAGCCTTTGCCCCACTCCAAGTCTATCCTGAGGTGAAGGCTTCTTTTTTCAGATGCTTCAGCCGTAATGTACAATGTACCTCATATCTATAATAATAAGTTCCTAACTCTGCGTTTAAACCTTGAAAAGAGATAAAATAAATGTGTTTAAATTTGTTCCCTCAAATAATCATACCTATGCAAAAGTGACTAATACAGACATAAAACTATATGGTTGAAAGAGCACAGTGCAATTATATGACAATTACAGTATTAAATCATAGTCAAAATGATGTAAACCTGTGTAAAATATAAATTTTCATATGAATTTAGATAACTAAGCTATTGTAATTGTACCAAAACTCTCAAGACCTTCTTTATATTCTGTAATATACAACCCAAACGATGCTTGAAACTGCATGGGAAAATATTTTTAAGATTTAATTCATTTATTTTTCTTGTGTAAAAACCTTTATGTGGTAGCCACAGCTGGAGACTGGGTCCTCTGAACAGAGACTCAGATGTGGGTTTTCACATGATGAGAGTGAATTCCTGATAAGAATACTTGGTGAACACAGTCTCATTCCAGACGTTGGAGGTCTGGTAGCTGTAGATCTTGGAGATGACATCAAAGGTGGCCTTGGCAACGTTGTACAGGGTGGCAGTACAGCCTCTGGCTGAAGTGTAGCAATCATCTATACCAGCCATCATCAGTAGGTTCTTGGACATAGGAGCAGAGACGATGCCAGTGCCTTTGTGGGCAGGGATGAGACGAAGCAGCGCAGAATCAAAATGGCCTTTCACCTTGCATGGAACAGTGTTGGGTTTGCCAATCTTATTTCCTGAGTAGCCTTTATGCATAGAGACGATGGAAATCTTGACGAAGATGGTGGCCCCTGGGACGGCAGTGGCAGCCCAACCTCCTTGGAGCACTTAACACCATGACCAATGTGACCACTGTAGTCCCCAATAGCGATGAAAGCATTGAACCTGGTCCGAAGGCCAGCCCAAGTCTGCTTCTGCACTGACACGATTTTCAGAACCTCATCCTTTAGGGATGCATCCACGAAAACGTCAATAATCTTAACACTCCTTAATGGGCAGGGAGAACAGATAGATCTCCTCCAAGGACTTGATCTTCATGTCCTAAACCAGGCTGCCCACCTCTGTGATAGGGCCACACCTTGTCTTCAGCTTTACCTCCACAAGCCCCACAGCCTCGACCATGACTGTGGCCCCTAAGACCACCGAATCCTCCGTGGAAGCCACCGCAGCCTCCTAATCCTGAGACCCTGGGAACTCCGGGCCCTCCCACTGCACTGATGTCATACACCATTTGGTGTTTTCCCTAAGAAGAAGAAGTAGGAAAATATTTTTAATGAATATAATGATAACTATATATGAGTATGTGAAGTTCAGTGTTGACAAGTCATTGGATGACATGACATCCGTTCTTCTCCCAGCTTTTATCTCAACCATAACAGTATGAAACAATATAAGAAACGGCTTTCACATGAAAATTTAGAATTATATAAGTATCTATCATAATAGACTCTGTCTTGTGGAAATGTGAATGAATAAAATATATATATATGTGTCTTTGATAATGAAAAATAATATTATATTTATCTGTACTATAGACCAGAAGAGATTATTTCAAGGTTATTTCAGCTAAAACAGAATACAATTATTGGCATAAATCTTTCCTCATATGCTTTCACAGATATGCTTTCTAACTTAAAATCTCAAAAATATCCATTAACATTTTTTTAATTCCACCTTCTCTTGAATTTATAATCAAAAAGTTAAAAGGAAGATATATTGATACAAAACTATTTACCCATTTTAAAATTAAACTATACAGTAGGAACTTTAAAGTTGATAAGAATGGAAATATTGAAAAATATTGAAGCAATAATCCAGAAAAATTTTATTGTATTTTCAATAAAATTTGGTCAGAATGGGAAAGCATATATGCACCCATAGACACATACATACACAAACACACACATATACACTGACATACAGACACATACACATTTAAATAAATGCACACATATGCACATAAAATGTTAGATATTGTAAATTAATGAGACACATGAATGTGCCTATACATCTATAAATAGAAAATAATCAGATATGGAAAATGAGAAAGAGCCAAGAGAGAAAAGAGAATCCCTTTCAAAGATCAGCATACAAGCATTTTACTTAATATTGATTAGTATTATACTATAACTGAGAGAACTGAGCCTGGATGACTCCATGACAGGCTCCAAACTGCCATTTCAAGAATCTAGACCTATGTTTCTATTTCCCAGAATTGAGATAATCTAGGCAAGTCAGTTCCTGGAAAAACCACAGCCCATGGACAGCAAATCAAGAGCTACCCATCTGACCTGAGACAAAAATAATCAATCAGAATGAGTCAGCAACAATTTTCAAGGCCCCCCAGCAACAATTCTAGAAAGTCCCCAGAGCTCTTGCCAATCCCAAAGACACTCATAACCTTAGAGATCAAGCCAACCAATCAAGATAAAGTTCACCTACCCATCCCTGGAATCACCTCTAATCTGCTTTAATTGAGTCTGTGAGCTCACTACCTGGTCTTCGTTTAAATGAATTGTAGACCCTTACATGCTGAATTTCTGGAGAATTAAAGCTCTTTGCTTTTGCATATTATTTGAGTCTGGGGTACATACTATTTGAGTCTGGGGTATCATTCCCCAGTGATTCACAGACCCTTACAGAACAATACCTAAAGCACTCCTAGTTTTAAGCATATCATTTGAAAGTGTATACTTTTTGGATGCTAGTATATTTCATTTTGCTAAAGAAGGTTCGCTGATCTCTCATATAGCATTGATTATTGCTCTATGGTCAGAACAAACTTTTATGTCAAGAATTTTAAAGCAGAATTACTAATACTAACCCTGGTAATGTAATTGTGCACAAACTCAAAATTACACACACAATTGTACATATTGAACAAATAGCAATTATTATTAATGACATTAATTATGCTTTGTAACATTCTTTCTCTCTGAGTGCTCACATTAATTTGTGATGGAGTTCCAGAGCTTTGTGTATACTCTTCAATAACTTAGGAGAGCAGGTTAAAAAGGTTAAGATTCAGTCCTGCTGCTTTTGAAATGAATGGGTATTACTATAAGAGGCAGTGTTTTGGATAATGAAATTACTGAGGAATTGAAAATGGAAAAAATAAACAACAATTTGAGAAATGAAATTTTTGATCAGTCAAGGCCCAAATTCTCATTGAAATCAAAATTTAATCAAATCTTACAGGCAAGATAAGAAGATTTAATTAGAAAATGAAAAAAAAACTGAATTAGAACGGTAAAGGTAACTATGAACTGAGAGACAAAATGTCAGGCTGTTCCTGCTTTGGGGAAAAAAAAAAACGTGAAATCAAATGTTTGAAATGTCTAATTGCAGGAGGATGGGGAGGCTGCCAATACAAACATCTATTGCTCCGCAGTATTTCAGTGATGGTTTCTGGGAGGCAACACCTGCAGCCAAAGAGAAAAAGCTAAAGTGTCACTGGCCTTGAATAAACAAAAAGAACCCTCTTGTCATGGCTTTGAGTGAAAATTAATGAATGGAAATTATGCTGAAACACAGAAAGTAAGGCTCTGGGATACAAGTGAAGTTACAAAATTAGAGTGTTTTAAAAAACAGTGTTAGGTATAAAATGATGGATGCACCTGTTTTCACAATTCAGATGAACCACATTGCCTCCAGTAATAGTCATCTTTGTTTTGAGCACTGAAGAGAAGAAAGGAAGCACAATTCCTGGTTGATATTTTCTTACAAATGATTTCCCTTGACCATTTCTCATGTACATGAAAAAATAATTTTTATAATGAATTTTATAGAAGATCTCTGTATAATAGTTACTATGTTTCAGGTTCTAGAAATGACTTTATTTAATGTTATAATTAAAAAGAAGGTAGTTCTAATGTATAATGCATCACATTATAGAAATTCATAGGTACCACTCTTGAAATGTTTTCAAAACATATCCTTCCCACTGCAAAGCATATGCATACAATGAGAAAGCAAAGACATGCATTCAAATTTAAAACAGTTTTCTGTTGACATAAGAAAAGCCGTGTAATTGTGTCATATTTCAGTGAATGCTTCACAGAAATTATATTTTTCATGACATAGGCTATAGTTTATACTTTGTTTTGTCCATTTGTTTTTTGAGACAGTTTTACATACACCAAGCTACAGTGAAACTCTCCTTGCATCTCAGATTGGCCTTGAATTTCTGATCTTCCTATAATGCCTCTCAAGTTTTGTAACAACAGAAGCATCATACAGCTCCTGTTAATGCAGAAATAGGAGTTGTAAAGAAAACACCTAGGATACTGGATTATCTCTGCTCAAAAATCCAGTCAGTGAAAGAAGAAAATTAATGTGTACAAGTTGTCCACAATATCTGTACACATGTTGTGGTCTGTTCACACACACACACACACACACAAACACAAATACACACACACACACTGCAATGTGTGCACACAGAGATACATATACAGACACACAGAAACAAACATACATGCATGTATACACACACACGCAGCAGAACAGAAAATCATATTAAAAATCTGTTTTTCTACATTGTTGTTTAGATACTTGTGGACATCTCTGTACACTGTGGGAAAGCAAGCCAATGGGAAAATATATTACTGAGACTTCTTTTCGGACCTTCAACATTTAGCAATTTTAATTTAAAAGTTCCAAAAGTGGTAGAGACAGGCAGTCAGTGCACATACCCTACAGATGGGACTGTAGCCATGGCAATCAAATATGGCCTATAAATTATTGATTGTTCAAATGTGAGTAATGTAGTTCATCTAGGAAAGATAAGCTGAAATAACAGTGTCGCAGGAGGTTTGTACATTTTCTCTTACCAACCCAAGTCTCCCCCATGCACTACCTCCTCCACGTTTCTTTTATGTTCCAAAGGAAGACAGCAAAGCAGTCACTGGAGAGTAAGTTTGAATTCATAATGGTTTATAAAGAAACTGAAATTTGCCAGTCCACAAGCACCAAGACAGTTAAATTATTCATAAATAATTGGAATATCTCATTGTGTTTCATAATTTTGTCTTAATAGATTAACCTTAACTTTCACACAGCATTTATCACCGATTTCCTTAGCTAAATATCCATTTAGGCACTAAGGGGACTATGGGAACTCAAACTCAGCTCCTACAATTGTAAAGGCTAATGGTGTAGCAACAGGCATGTTATTATACTGGACCATGTAGGTTCAGAGAATAATAAACTATCAAAAACATAAGATCAATTAAAGTAGCAGTGAAATGGAAACTTCTAGTTTCTTTGGAAAGTCATTTATGTCAAATGATGTTTTGTTGGAGCACAGAGGTGAAAGGATGTCTTCCTAAAGCAGACACATGAAAGAATGTCTTCTTAAGCAAACACAGGTGAAAGGGTGTTTTGATATAGGAAACACATGAAAGGACCCAGGATGAAGGAGTATAAATATGACCCCACAGACAGTGGGAGATGAGCACTTAGCTTTGGTTTGGTTTGCTCTGCTTTGCTATTCTTTGCTAATATATTGCATAATTGGACTATTTGACATGCATGTATTGGTTTACCTTACACAGGATTGTTGAGCTCCAGTTGTGGTAAGGCTGTCATTGAGAGCGACTCACCAAAGAACTGCTTGTGAAATTCCTGCAACTGCTTGTTATTTCTGTAGCCTTGGACCTGTTGGTAATCCTTGCTGTTTCTTCAGGATTGAACTGTAGCTGCTGGTTTGTGCATGGTACTGCAGCTACTGGTTCATGTGTGGTGTCTACCTGCCAAGAGGATTAGACTATAGCTGCAAATTGTTATTTGGTGTTTGCTACAAGACTGAACTGCTGATAAAGAAGATTGAGCTCTGCCCCTGCTCCAAAGAACTATTAATAAACAGGTCCACATCCCCCATATCCTAAAAACTTTTCTCTTCCGCTTCCTCTGCTGGGTGGTAAGCAAGAGGAGAGATTGAATTCTTACTAAAATAGGCTGCAAAAAATGTATGCCTACAAAGTAGAAGAATGTTTATAGTTCATGCCTCAGTGGTGGTATTCAAGATAAAAAAAAAAATCCTGTTCTTAAATGTTGTTCGAAGTGAAGCAACATATTGTCAAGTATGGTAAGGTAATGATATAAGGGTACCAGATCACACAAAAAAAGTCTAAGACTATAACATGTCTTCCCGTCTCAAAAAAAAATCTTTAGTATTTAAAGTACTTGTAAATTGTCTCTATTAGTATCTTAGGGTTTTGGTTTCTGTGATAAAACACAATGACCAACGGTAAGTTGGGATGGACTTCATTTATTTCACCTTATAATTTGAGTAATAGTCTATCACTGAGGAAGTAAGGGCAGAGGCTGAAGCAGTAGCCACGACGGACTTACTGACTTGGCCTCACCATGGTTTGCTCAGTTTTCTCTCCTATAGCATCAGACAACTAAGCCCTCTCAAAGCAATCACTACTCAAGAAAATGTCCTCCATACTCTTACCTACAGGCAATTTGAAGGAGTTGTTTTCTCAATTAAGACTCTCTCTTAATATCTTATAATTAAGATATATTTAAGTTTGTGTTGAAAGAACCAACCAACACAGTTGCTTTTACTGTTACTATGACCAGATACATGACACAAAAGCAACCTGTAGAAGGATGGGTTTATTCCGGTTCACAGTTCAGAAGACTCTAGTCTATCATTGGAGAGAAGTCCTCATCTTCAGAGTGTAAGCAGCTAATCTCATGGGGTCCCAGGAAGTAAAGGGAAATAAATGCTGGACTTCTACTCCCTTTCTCTTTTTTTAAATTTTTTTATACAGTCTGTGCTCTCAGCCTGTGAGTTTGTGGTACTCACATTCAGGATGTGTCTTCCCTTCTTAGTAAATGCTTTCTCAGAATTACACATTCATACATGTATGTATATGAACATACATATATGTATACTTACATGTATGTTTATAGGTCTATATATGTATATACATATGTAGAGAGAGACAGAGAGATACATGCATATATATATATAAAAATATATAAATACATATATATATATATATGTATTAGGTATGTGTGCATGCATGTATAAAATTGTGGCTGCCACTGAATTTTAAACCTCAGGCTACTACTCAAATTTTAGTCCTGTATTTCAATATCTTTTCAATAAAACAAGATAGTCATATTTTATCATGAGACTCTTTCTTTTGATAAAATTGAGGCTGGAGATATGGGTTACCAAATAATGCATTGGCTCCCAAGCCTATACACCTGAATTCAATCCTAGGCACTCAAATGGTGGAAGGAAAGAACTACCTGCTGCAAGTTGTTCTTTGATCAACCTCCTCATGTGTGTAATAGTGCACACTTACCCAAACACACATAAAACAAATAGGTATAAAAAAGCATAAATTAAAAAATATTAAAGAAGATTTGCATTGGCTATGGATATGATTCAAGCATGGCAAGGCAAGGTATCTTTAACAGGTTAAAGTCTATCAAATAACATAGAGTAGGTGGGGAAAATAACCAAGTATCTGTTCTCTAATGTTTTAGAGAAGGGAAATCTAACATGAGTGTGTCAGTATGGTAATGTTCTTCATGATGGCCTTCATTCTGGTTTACACATGGCAGCCTGTTATGTTTTCCCACTTGGAAATACTCTTATTTCTGTTCTGTTTGTGTTCTCTATTGGTTACTATTCTGTCACTGTGACAACATAGCAAAACCAACGCAATTTATAGAAGAAAGTTTTTGTGACTTACAGTTCCAGAGAGATGAGGTTCATCATGGCTGGGAACATGGTATCAGGCAAGCGTAAAGAGCAGGAAGCCGAGTTTACATCCTTTAGCACAAGCATGAGAGAGAGAGAGAGAGAGAGAGAGAGAGACAGAGACAGAGACAGAGACAGAGACAGAGAGACAGAGACAGAGAGACAGAGAGAGACAGAGGGAAAGCGACAAAAAGACAGACAAAATGACAGAGAGAACAGGAATCAAGATTATAAAGACTGAAACCTCACTCCTCAGTGATCTATTCATGTTAACTTTTAAAAGTTCCACCACCTACCCAACACCTTGCCACAAACTTGTTACCAAGTGTCAGAATTACACAAGCCTATAGGGGGTCATTTCACAGCCAACCCACCAGATTAAAACAGTCATTCCACACCTGAGAGTTTTATCCTCAGACCTTGAATAGACAACAAAGACTCAAACTCCCATTTCTAGTTTCTTTGACATTAGGGCTTCAACATATAAATGAGAGAAGAGAGTCAAAAAATTCATAGCATAGTGTACAGAAACTCAGAACCAATAGAGCACAACACAGGACTAGTGGTAAACAGTACATTTGATCTTACCCCACAAAAAGCAAAGAAGTTATATATCAAGGAAAATAGAATGTCTATAAACATTATGATTTTAGAAAATTGTTTTTAATGTTGTAGCTTTCAATCATTTAAAGTGGAAAGAGTATGGTCTGGAAAGATGGCTTAGTTCTTCTGTAGACTTGTATTTAGTTCCCAGGACCCACATGGCAGCACACTAATATCTGTAACTCGAGTTTTGGAGCATCTGACACCTTCTTCTGTCTTCTGCTGACACCAGATAGACACATGGTACACTGACATGCATGAAGGCAGTAACACCCATACCTATAAAACATAGCAATCATTTAAAGAATAGTCTAAAGATCATGGGATATGACATCTCATTATGAATATTTAAATGTATTAAATAGATTAAATGGCTATAATAAATCATAGCATATATGTGTGCATATATGTACTATTTATAGTGTATCATTTATAATATTTTCACTTTTTAAAAAATTGTGAACTGAAAGCCAAATATATGTATAAATCTGTAAATTGTATACATGTACATAGGCATCAATATCATTAATTCAAATTATTTTAAACACTAAATTTGGTAATTCTCTAATCTTTTATATTAATGCCAAATAATAAAATGATATTATAAAATGATATCTTAATGAGATATCTTTTTATTGGATATTCTACTTATTTATATTTCAGATATTATCCCCTTTCCCTATTCCCCCCCAACGTTAATGAAATATCTTATGTCAAGTAAGTGAAATATTTTTAAAGGTACAGTGTTCAACAAGGTAGAATTTACAACAGACTCTTAGCTAACAGTTCAGCTAAGAGGGGAAAAAATACCTAAGGAAAATGAAAAGAATCATTCTCATTGTTCCTGCATCGCAGGATCAAATCTCTATTGGGATTAAGAGGAAAGCTGAATGTTTTACATTTTTCTTGGAGAAAAGAAAATGAAGTCGTTTAAAATCCTTGGAAATTCTGTCTAGTGTCTTAACTCCCTGGGCATTCATTGGGATTACTTTATTGAGCTACATAAACTCTAAAACGGAATTGAAAATGGCAGGCCCAACAGACCACTGCATTGTAACAAAATACTGGCAGTGAAAATACACTTAAAATTGCACCAAGTAGATGTAGGCATATAGCTCTGGAAAGATACCGTGGCAGCAATGTAAATGTCTTTCTTTCTGAATATATGTAGTTGAAATGTTGCTGATTGGTGGAATATTTATATTTCACATTAACAAACATGTTTATCAGGAAACCAAATTTTTATCAAGGACAGACATTAGGTTAGCATGTTCAAGTACTTCCTCTTTATTAGGTGGTTTCAGTTCACAGTACCCAGTTGCATTATTGCAATATTAAAAGGGCCATTCAAATTGTCAGTTTGAAAAAAAAAATAACTATTGAGAAACCAAACCAGATGAAGAAAGGAAAGCCTGGCCTGCAATGAGAGTTCCGTCCTTTAATAAAGACCTCCCAGGCAGGAGGACATACACCTGATTCCTAGAACCTCATAAAATTCCTGAGAATGATAGCTTGCAATCCAAGTCCCAGCACTTGGGAGAAGACAGGGAGGTACTTGTCTCAAAAATAAGGTGACTGGATCCTGAAGAATGATACTCAAGGATAATTTCAGACCTTCACATACAATTCACACACATCTACACACATATCAAATCATAGAAACATGCATACACACACACATACAAACACACACACAAATGCACATGTGTACACACATACACACGCACACACAAAGACACATGTGCCCCCCATACACACACGGATATACAAAAGGAAGAAAAAGCAAACAAAACTTACCTAACACATTCATTGATGTGGAGTCTAACACAATTTTACCAGCCAGCATTTACACAGAAGGAAAAGGCAGCAATTTGTTGCACAAGCATGTTAGAGAAGAGAATGCATATGATAGAGGCCAAAGTCAGATGAAATATTATACTTTCCTAAAAACCTATGAATTGTAGGTCCCGTATCACTTGTCACATCAGTCGTGTTGTTTTTTTCTTTAACATGTGAGCACATTTCCTAGAGGAGTATGCATGCCTCTGTTCTTTGAAAATGAACAAGAAAGAGAATTCTTCGTGTGGGAGATGGAGAAGGTAGATTAAGATTGAGATCTATTTCGAGTTAAGAATTCTTCCTTTCATTTTCTTTTCTCCATACATAATTTCATAAAATCATTATACCTTTTAATATAATGCATAACCCAAACTAAGATGAATATCAAAATTCAAGGGGCATTTGACCACAGCATTTAAATATGAATAATATTGCTATACTAGGACATATAATCTATTTTTATTGAAGTTCTGGGCATATACTATTATTTGATAATGAACCTCTTGTAGACCACAGACCTTTATGTATAAGGTCTA
This sequence comes from Grammomys surdaster, assembly GCF_004785775.1. Lineage (NCBI taxonomy): Eukaryota > Metazoa > Chordata > Mammalia > Rodentia > Muridae > Grammomys > Grammomys surdaster. Next base: position 4,375,318 of record NW_021604619.1, on the reverse strand, counting down.
ACAACAGGCAGTAGAATTAAAGTTTGGCTCAAACTTTTGAAGGCTAATTCCAACTCCCAGGTACAAAGAGCTTTACTGTTTACTATAACAAAAGCCCCTCCCACCAAAATGAATTCTCATACTTTTATAAGATTTTAGAAAAGAGTTGTACTCAGACATAAATATCATTGTTTGTTTTATAGGCAAGTTAATTAGTGCTTAATTAATATCTCTGCAGGTAATTTATTTCATGTGGGTAACTAGTATGAAGCAGACAGCCAATTTTATCTTTCAAAAACAAGGACAGAAAATGGCCAGGCTTGAATTAAAGGTGACTTTTTTCTGGGTATATTATAGAAGCCCTAGTGGACTCTTTTCTCCTTCTCATTTATTACTATAATTAATGATAGTTGAAGTCTTTATACAGTTTTTCTTCAGGGGATTTCAAAACATGATAGTATTGAGTATGACTCTTTCAAGGTACAAAAATATTTTCTCAATAACTTAAAATATTAATCATACACAACTTTATCCTTTATTCAAGGACACTTGTATGACTCAGGGTTAAGAATCAGGACTGTGATCAACTCTACTGTGTTCGTATTGCACAAATTGACACCACATTCTCTAGCATCATTTGTACCTGGAAGGAAATGCAGGAAACTCCTTGTATAGAGCTAGTATTGTAATTTTGTGACAATAAAATTATTATTTTTTTCTTATTGAAAGGTATGACAAAATGCTTGCCACATGTAATAAAAACATTATGAAATGGAGAAATAAACAAATTAAAACAGATAGGTGTTCTTTGATGATATTTCTTCTTACTTTATCACCAATTACTTTTCTTTGACTTAGAATCAGATTCTAACAGAACAGAATTGAAGTAGAAGTTTCTCCTGTGTTTTCTGTTTCTACATAAGTTGGCAAATTCTGGAAGCACCCAAGAAAGAAATAATATCAGAGCAGAGATAATGTCCCTTGTTTCCTTTACTATTCAAGTAATACTGACATTTACTAGGAGAGGAGACAAATAAAACATTAGTTCTTAATTAATCCTAAACTCAAATAACAACCACAAAAAACAGCATATAAAGGTGAGGTGTCCTCCATTACGGTTCTAAATCCAGACACTCAGTAGCCAACCATGACTAGCATGATCAAAACAGACAAATCCAAATGATCTTGTCTTCAGCAACTTGCAAATGGCCCAACTAAATTTTCATTGCAATTTCTGAAGCTGCTGAATTACATAACAGATTCTTTCAGACAAGTGTATTAGATTAATGCAGTAGCAACATCATTAAACACTTTAAATTATCACCAACTATCTTAAAAGCAGTTTCAATTAGAGTGGCTTCATATTAACTAAGACAGCAACACTATATAAGCAATACAATTTAAAAGTTAAAACTAGTTATATTGAGTCAAGAGAGGAACTTTTCCTATCTTGAGTATTGAGAATAGCATCCTTTAGGAACATAATTTTTACCCCTAAGCCCAAGGAAACATTTATATTTTCATATTCACCTTCATCTTTAAAGTGTAGGAAAATAAGCATAACAGATTTCATATGAAAACAGAGAGGCTTGAAAGAGCAAAACACACCACCCAAGCAAATTATAAGACTACAAGTGAGTTAGAACGATCATCAAATTCCTTTCTCTGACTGGATAAAATTCTGATGTTTCCACCTTGTAATGATTAACCTCCTCTGGCTCCTGCCCCCCCCATCCTGTTCTGTTTTTAGAGATCAGAATCATGTGTGTTTCACGCTGTGAAATCAGAATTAAGAAAAACTTTTGTGCTTCATGGTTTCTCCTTAAGAAAGCACAGGTTTTTTATTACATCACCACAGTGTAATTCAAGGCAAGCAAACACACAAGGTGGAAAATATACATAAGCATATTCCCTTGCTCCCTTTGCACAACACTGTTCAGTTTATCTGATGACTTGTCTTAACAGTGGCATTTGCCATTTTTGTCATAAAACCATGTAAAGAAAAAGAATTTTACATTTTAGAATTTAGGTGTCTTGTAAATGTCATTGCATTTCTGAGGCTGAATTTCCTGGTTTAGCAATTTTACTTATGATTTAAGGAATATGACTGAGAATTTTGAATTAGTAAAAATACACAGGATGTGAATCTTAAAACTCATCTGAAGAGAATTATCTGAGAGTCAGTCAATGAAGAATGATACCTTCCCTTGAATGTTGCAGTATTTTAAAACCTTTTCAGAAGAGCACACTTGAAAATAGTACTTCAAACCCTTCTGGTCTGCACCTGTACCTAGAGCAGGCCAAAGGCTTCAGCTCTGCACCCAACCCCACAAAACCCAGAGGAGGCTGGACTCCCAGGAGTTCCAACATGCCCAGGAGTGTAGGTGAGTATGTCAACCCCCCGCACCCCAAACAGGGAGTAATTTGAGACTCTCTGGTACCCACGAACTCCCTCAAGGCCAGTGGCACAGGACCCTTCATGTCTGCACCTACGCCTGGAGAAGCCCTAAGGCTTCAACTCTGCACACAATCCCCCAAAACCCAGAAGAGGCTGGACTCCCAGGAGCTCTAACATATAGGAACATAGGATAATAGGATCACAGGATCTCAGGAGCCTGCGCACACCAGGATTTCAGGAGCCCAGAAGCTGCCTGACTCCCAGGAGCTATCACAACCAGTATCTCAGGATCATAGGATCACAGAGGACTCTGAGGAGTTCTGACACAGCCAAGATAACAGGACAGAGAGGCTCCAGTCGGAGATACAGAGTGAAGGTAGCACTAGAAATAACCAGATGGCAAAAGGCAAGTGAAAGAACATAAGCAACAGAAAAGTAACTTGGCATCATCAGAACCTTGTTCTCTCATCATAGCAAGACCTGAATACCCTATGCCACCAGAAAAGCAAGATTCAGATTTAAAAATCACTCCTCATGAGGATGATAGAAGACTTTAAGAAGAACATAAATAACTCCCTCAAAGAAATACAGAAAAACACATGTAAACAGGTAGAAGCCCTTAGAGGAAACAAAAATCCCCTAAAAAAGTACAAGAAAACACAAGCAAACAGGTACTGTTTAAGTATACTACATTAAGTAAAAATAATGTCCCAAATGATAAATAGTGTATAACTACAATGAAGTGAATTACCAAAAGTACTCAAATACATAGCAACAGAAGAGAAGTTGAAGGCTAGTTATTAAGGGATGATATATGGTGAAAAGCAGACTCTATTAATGACTACAGATTATCCTATGTGCAAGATAGAAAACTTATGGAGATTTAATTTAAATCAATATGAATATACTTGATATTCCTAATCCATACACATATATGTTTATACATAATTTGAATTTAAATATACATTTCATGCTAGCTCTTTTTGTCCTGGAATACTTTTTATTCCTGTCCATTGTATTAAAGCTTTTCTTCAACAATATGTTGGCAGCCAAGTACATGGCTTAAACCTGAAAATGGACCCCCAGACAGAGTTATTAAATTAACAGGCTGGCAAGCCAAGGACAGGTAAGATTTTGCACAGAGCCTTACCAATCTAAGAGAGAAGTGCACTGCTTTTTATAATGCATATTCCATGATGGGTAAGGAAGGCATTCTTGTTAATGAAAAATAAAAAATAAAAAAGGGGGAGAAGTGGAGAGCCCTTAGGGCTACTTGGCAAGAATCTGACATGGTGCCAAGGACAATGTAATGGGCTGCTTGGCAGGAATATGACATTGGCCAAGGACAAGGAATTAGGCTTCAGGGAGGAATCTGACATTAGGCTAGAACAAAGAAGTAATTTCAGGTAGGAATCTAAATCTTAGGCTAGAACAAAGAAGTAATTTCAGGCAGGAACCTAAATATTAGGCTAGAACAAAGAAGTAGTTTTAGAAAGGAATCTAAATTTTAGGCTAGAACAGGAGGTAGGCTTCAGACATGAAAATGTCCTTGGTCTAGGAAAGGGAAGTAGGCTCAGATACTTTGGTCATCCTGATAAGCCCCTAGAAACAGTGGTCATGGGAGTATTCACATAACTGGGTTTAATGCCTTGCTTTTTCTTAGACTATTTGTGTTTATTGTATTGCTTGTTCCTTGACTATTTGCATCTATTGTATTGCTAGACCCTCAACCTAAAACTGACCTTAATACATGCATGTAATCAAAATGGTATAAAAGCATAAAGGAAGAGGGGTGATGTGATAGGGGTTTCTAGGGAGGGGAAATGGGAAAAGGGGATGACATCTGTATTGCAAGTGAATAAAATATCCAATAAAAAAGAAAAAATAATACTTCAACTCAGACTTTCCTTTAACATATAAAATAAATTTTAATTTATGTAATAACTTTCAGAAGATAATTTCACCATCTAAAAATAAATGAAGCCATTTAAAAATAATCAAAAGTTAAAAGCAATAACATAAGAAGTTAAATTATAAAACTGAGGAATTGTACCTGAAGGCAGTGTTTTGTGTTTCAATACACATGAGCATACTGCTTTATTTTTTGTCACTAGAGACATAGCTTTAGAGGACCATAGTTTCATCCATGTTTCCCTTCTCTAGAGATGGATATGGCTTCCAAGAGTTTGGGAGCAGTTCTAGTAGTGTCTGAGGTAACTACCTCACTTCTTATATGTTTAAAACTAGGGTTCTTTCACCCTCAAATACCGTGTTTCTTATGTATTGTGTTCTGGTAACTACACTTTTCCCTTAAGTTCCCAGGTGGTACTGAATTCCAGATAGTACTACTGGGTCTTACTAATTCCAACTGACACCACTGGGTAGCATTGACTTCTAAGTGGTATCCTTTGTAGTACCAACTCCAAATGATTCCAGAGAAGTACTACTGGGTGACATGTCCTTCCAGGTGATGTTACCATGTGTATTGATTTCCAAATGGTATTACTTCCTTGCTCTGTTGTCAATTCTTTTTTCTTCCTTAACTCAACACTTGATAAATAATGTCAGATCAGTCTTGAGGTAACTTGTAATTTATATTCTGCTTCAGGTCACTCTTAAAAGGAAGGTAAATAGTGTCTTCATAATATATATGGGAAACATGATGCAATTATATTTATGGCTGTGCCTTCTTAGCTTTAATCTCTATAATACTCCCTTCTCTTTTAGGATTCCAGTTTTGGTAATTGATTTACTTAAGGTTTATAGTAAGTAGCTAACATTTACAATTAAAACAGAGTTGTAGACTCAACATAGCCAAAGTATAGATTTAAAATGCATATATTGAAGTTGTTTAAAAAATTGCTAGTATTGTCACTGATTTTAATAGGATTATTTCACATATATCACCATTTAATTTGATATTAGTAGTTGGTTTGCTATATATTGCTTTTGTTATGCTTAAGTATGAGCCTTGATTTCCTGATCTCTCCAATACTTTTAACATAAAGGAGTGTTGCATTTTGTCAAATGCTTTTTTAGCATTAAATGAGATGATCATGTGATTTTTTTTCTTTGAGTTTTTTTATATAGTGGATTACATTAAAGTATTTTCATATATTGAACCAACCTTGATTCCCTGGGATGAAGCCTGCTTGATCGTGGTGCATAATGGTGTTGATGCACTCTTGGATTTGGTTTGCTAAAATTTTATTGAGTATTTTTGCATCAATATTCATAATTAAATCTGATCTTAGGTTCTTTTTTTGCTGGGTCTCTATGTGGTTTAGGTATCAGAGTAATTGTGGCATCACAGAATGAATTAGGTAATGTTCCTTCTGTTTCTATTTTATGGAATAGTTTGAGAGTGTATCCTTCTCTATTCCAAATATTCCTAAAACTAGGCCTGTAAGCTTCCAGCCTTCATACAATCTAATCTTCAATGCTGACTGATTCAATCTCGCTTCTCCCAGCTTCTGACTTGAATTTGTTCTCCTGGGCTCATGCTAATTTTGGCAGTATGTTGGCCTTAATGAGTATGTTGTCAGGGTCCTGTTTTCTCCTGAAAGTTCTTTTATGTGCCAGTGATTGCAAGTTTATTTTCTATTTTCTCTTGGCCCTATCTAAAGTACCAGATCATATGCTAAGGTCACAATTTTTTTTCTAAAATGTCTTTAAGACTTCAAGTACTATGTTGAAAAAGAGTAGCAGAAATGGGCATCCTTGTCTTTTTCCAGGAGGAAGAGGATGTTGACGGTGGACATGATATAGATTACTTTCATTATACTGAGATATGGCACTGTATCTCTATTTTTTCCATAAATTATGAATCAAAGTTGTATTTATCAATGGCACTTATTTCTGCATCTAATGCAAAGATTAAAGGTCTTCTGTGCTTTTGACTATGTACTTGGCATATTATATTTACTGATTTACATATTCCAAACCATCCCTGTAACTCTGGAATAAAGCCAGCTACATCATGGTGGATAATCTTTGTTATTTGTCCTTGATTTGTTTTTAAAGTATTCTGTTACATTTTTTATATCTAGGCTCATAAAAAAGAGTAAACTATAATACTCTTTACTTATTGATATTATAGGGGGTGAGTGTTGGGTATCAGAGTAATGAGATTTTCAGTAAAAGTACTTGGAACTGTTTCTTCCTTTTCTGTTTATTCAATAAAATAAGGAGTATTGATGTTGGTTCATCTTTGAAAATATGGTATAATTCTGTGCTGTGTACTCATTTGACACTGGGCTTTTGGTTTGGAGATTTTGTTAATTATTACTTCTTATCATTGGTTTTATGGGTCTAATTAAATTATTTATTTTATGTATAATATATATCATATGTAATATATAATATGCATGTATATATTATATATTTCTTTCTATATCTGCATAATCCATGTTGTTATGTATGCACGTGTACAGGTTTAAGGTTGACCACTTGGGACTGAAGCATATCAAGGAGCTTTCTCATGAGAATACTATTTCCTACTATCTGAAGTCATTGTTTGCCTATAGTTCTTCATTTAAGGCTAGGTCTACATGAGATTTTTCCCTATCTGAAGTAGTTTATCTACACATGTTGAACTGTTCAATATGAGGGACTCCTACGTGGTACTGTAAACTTAGCCACATAACTTTAGCTGGTGAAGTCATAGAGCCTTAGAGGAGAATATATCACTTTATTTTTTAAAACCATCCCTGTAACTCTGGAATAAAGCCAGCTACATCACAGTGAAAAAAACCTTTGTTATTTGTTCTTGATTTGTTTTAAAAGTGTTCTGTTACATTTTTTAACATTTTTAAATTTCTAACGTTATTCTAAAATCTTATACCTATGCCTATTGTGCTACTTACTTATTTAAACTGGACACAGTTCCTAAAGGGAACAAGAAATCTGAATTGAGGAACTACCTCCATAATACTGCTTTGTGAGAATGGCTGTAGGAAATTTTCTTAATGAAAAATTGACGTGGGAGAGTACATCACCTGTGGGCAAAGTTACCTCTAGGTAGTAGTCCTTAGTTGTGAGAGAAAAAAAAAAGAAGATTTGAGCAAAGTAGAGTAAGCTAATAAGCATTGTTCCTTGGTGGTCTCTGCTGTGGTCTTTGCCTGCAGGTTTCTGCCTGTGTTCCTGCTGTAGATTTCCCCACTGGTGGTCTGTAACCTGTAAGCAAATAAACTTTTTCCTCTTCAACTTGTTTTGGTCATAGTATTATCAAGCAAACTAAACCACAGACAAATGTAACTCTCACCTTTCATCAAAGATTATCCTTTCTACAACAGAGAGAACTATTACAGAAATCCATTAATATTCAAAATAAAAAGAACACTAAATTATGAGGTGCCCAAATCCATTAGTATATGCATAATACAACCCATACACCTAAAGTCTAAGGAACAACATGAAAGAGTAGAAAATTTGCAAGAACGGGAGAAACAGAATGTCTGCTTGGAGACAGTGTTTTCTTTGATTCACATTGACATTGTACCCACGGAATCTCATCAAGGTTGTCAACTAAACAAAACTTGCATGGCATAGATAGATAGATAGATAGATAGATAGATAGATAGATAGATAGATAGA
>NW_021604619.1:4352104-4367336 GCF_004785775.1 Grammomys surdaster | reverse complement strand
AGATAGATAGATAGATAGATAGATAGATAGATAGATAGATAGATAGACTGTATCATTCCATTTTTCATCCTTTATTTTATTCCTATGGGTACTCTATATCTTTCTTTTTGTCCCTGTGTATAAAACATCTATCAACCCTGTGTATCTATTCAAAGAACATACTCTTTAATTCACTGATTCTCTGCATTGTTTTTTTTTAATGATTGTTTCTATTTCATTGATTTCAGCCCATATTTTGACTATCTCTTACCATTTACTTTCTTTGAGTTCTGTTTGTGCTCCTCAAAGATTTCAGGTACATCATTAAACTATTACTGTGAGACTTCTCATTATTTTTTGATGTAGACACTTAATGCTATAAACTATTTTTAAGGGATGCCTTCATTGTGGCACATAGATTTTAGAATACCCTGTTTTTATTTTCATTCCACTCTACACATTATTCTTGATTTCTTTTTTGATCCAATTTTCATTTAGTTTTCAGGCATTTATGTATTTTATAACATCTCTAGAGCTGTTAATCTGTAGGTTAATTTTTTGTAGTCTGAAAGAATGTAGGATATTATTTCAGATTTCCTAAATTTGGAGAGACTTGCTCTGTGTTTTAATATATGATGAATTTTGAAGTCAGTTATGCATTCTAAGATATAATGTATTCCTTGACTGATGAAATGTTTTAGCATCATTTAATTCCAGAGTTTCATTATGCAGACTTTGTGAGCATGACCTGTTATACTGGAGAAAGTGGTATACTGAAGTCACCAATTATCAGTTTGTTGAGGTTAACCTATGTTGTCAAGATCTTAATAATGTTCTTTTTGTAACAAAGTAGGTGACAGTGTTTTATGGGTAAATGTCTATAATTGTAATATCGTGTAAATTTTTTTCTTTGACAAATATGAAATATCTCAATTCTTCTGACTAGTTTTGTTTGAAGGCTATTTTGTTAATATATTAGGCTACCCATGCCTGGCTATTTTTTAGTTTCATTTGCTTAGGAGACATTTTTCCATCATTTTATCCTAAAGTGGGATCTATTATTGATCTTCTGGTGTGTTTCTTATAGGGAGAAAAAAATGGTACCTGTTTTCTCATCTATTCTGTTCATCTGATTTCTTTAGTTTGAGAATCAGGACTGCTAATATTGAGAATATTACTGAAAATATTTATTAATTTCACTTATTATGTTGTGTTGCTGGGTTCCTAGATCTCTCTGATGAACTGTTCTGAAATTGTTCATTTATTCCTTGTGACCTATTTCATGTCTTTCATCGCTTCTCAAGAGCAAAATATTCCTTCTATGTTTTCTTCTGTGTATGTGTGTGTGTGTGTGAGAGAGAGGGGGGAGGGAGAGGGGGACAGAGGGGCGCGGGCGCGGGCGCGGGCGCGGGCGAGGGCGCGGGAGAGGGAGAGGGAGAGGGAGAGGGAGAGGGAGAGAGAAAGAGAGAGAAACTGATAATTTTCTTAATATACTAATCTAGTTTGGCATCTATAGTATTTTAGAACATATAGAACATCAGACCAAGCTCTCCTGACTTTTAAAATTATTTGAAAATCAGGTCTTATTTGATGTGCCTGCCTTGATATGTCACTTAGTATTTTTCTGTGCTTTAAATTTCCTTTCTTAGTTTAGAACAGTTAGTGTTCTGAATATATGACATAGGAATTTCATTTTTGGTTTGTTTGATTTGATCTTCTGTATTCCTCTTATATGTTGATAAGTGTCTACTTCTGTATATTTGGGGGATTTTCCTCTATGTTTTTATTGAATATGTTTTCAGGGTTTTTGACCTGAGTTTATTCTCCTTCTGCTATAGTCTTTATTTCTAGATTTGGCCTTTAATAATGTTCACGATGTATCTAACCTGGATTCATTTCTTGTTTCTTAGTTGTTTCTTAAGTTTTATTTTTTTTCTAAAATTTACCATTTTCTTCAAAAAGTTAATCAATTCACTTCCTTGTCTTCAAGAAGAGTATTCTTTCTTCCACATGGTCCAATTTGTTGGTAAAGTTTTCCTCTAATATTTTATTTAACTCCTGAATTTTTTTTCATTTTGAGTCATATTCTAGTTTGGCTTTTCTTTAGAGATTATTCTGTTTATTCTGCCTTCATACCTTCCATCATTTCACGCAACTATGTTTTTGCAATCATCACTCATATGTCTGTATATTTTCTCTGAGTTTCTGAAGCATATGTATCACAGCTATTTTGAAATCATTGTCTTGTGTATCATCTACATTGTAAGAGAACATTACAATAGGGATGCTCATATAAGGAGAAGACACATGGTTGTCTGTGTTCTTTGTACTTAGGAAATAAACCCTGGTTATCTGGAGTTAGGCAGTATCTTTTAGGTGCGGATAGCTGGTCTTACATTAGCTGAGACTGTGTGTGGTTCTTTGTTGTTACACCATCTTGCCTAGTTGTAGACAAACTGAATGGTACTTTGGACAACTAGGGTTTGATGTGACAAAGGGATGTGAGATGAGTGGAGTGACAGGATCTGCACGTCCCTTTCCAGGCATCATTACCTATTCTGCACAGCAGGATGTCATATGATTTTCAGTGGTATGTTAAGAACAATGGGTAGTAACTAGACAAGCACTTACAAGGATTTCCGGCTTTCAGGACTATAATTTGTCCCACAAAAATGCTGTAGGTGAGGTGGCTCACAGGCTTGAAAGTAACACTACCTCTAGGGTTCGTATTTGCAGTATGTCAAGATGTCTCTAGGTAGTATGCTAAGTAGGGTGCTTCTATGGAAAGATCTAGTGGGTATGTTGTCTCTGGAGGTTCCTACTTGGAGTAGTTGTTGCAGAATGCTGCACCATCCCTGGACTACATGTGGGTTAGATGGTCAAGAGATGGATGTGTGGACTGGTACTGAGCATCCCTCCCTGGGATTTCCAATTGCTACATTCCTGTAATATTTATTAGAAAGATAGGTTTAATCTTTGTCATCAATTTATGATACTGTATGAAATACTTGATGGTCCAAACCAAGATGAATTATTTCAACACTGGAATTAAATGTGATATATCATTGTATTATATTTATTTATTTATACATATAACACAAATGTGTAAATATTTACATACAGAAACATCATATATACAATTATATATAATTATAAAATTGAATACAGTTCATCATTCTGACACAGAGATTATACTGTTTCCTGATTATCTATTACATTTTGTATTTCAGGTAAGAACTTTGTCTATATGTTTATCTTCTTCAAATCAAGACTTACATTGGCTGCGAGCCTAGCCTTTAATGGCTGAGTCATCTCTCTAGCACAACATGGCCTCTGCATTAGCTCTTGTCTGCAGGTTCTAGTCCTGTTTACAGTTCTTGCCCTTTCCTTCTTCAATGATGGATTACAATATGGAATTATAAGTGAAATAAACCCTTTTATTCCGTATAACAAAACAACAGCAACAATAACAAGAATTAAATTGGCCGGCTGACTTTTAAGCATCTCTAGCATGCCGAGTGGAGTTACCATTATTTCTCAGAGCTGATGACTCTGTGCAACACATTTTTAAGGTTTCATATTATGAAAAATTTTGCACCTTATGAGCTCAAAGAAATGCAACATTAATTAGCTAGGATTTTTTCTTATGCATCATGGTTGCCTGAATCCCAAACATTTTTTGCTGCTGTAATTTAGATGTCAGGCCTTGTTTGTCCTTTTATAGTCTTTGTTCTAGAAACCTGTGCTATGTTGTTTGCTTTTATTATACTACATTTTTCCATCTACATATTTGCATGACTTAATCTATTTTAATTACCCTCAGACAGAAGCAGAAGAAAATCCAAATGGACTCACTTTAGGATGCTTGTTAGATGATGTTATATTTTTTTCAGATTTGTCAACTTTTTTAAAATCATAAACACCACATACACAAGTGAATACTGAATGGCTGCTTGTCTACCTAATTTCATATGAATACCACTCCCCCAAAGTAAAATACCCTAATCTCCAAAGATAATGCATGAGAGCTGAAAGAGAACAACTGTTTTCTGATAGTGAAATTGACCACCTAACAGTAAAAGTAAGGGATGCTATCCATTTTTCCAGTCCTTTCATGCCACCCAATCTGTCCACTGCTGAGTACTACTGCTTTACCTACACTAGTTAACTATACCCAGAGAAATCAGAGCACATATATGTGTTCCGTGGGACTTGAAGGTGTTCTTAAACTTGTTTTCCAGTAAGTGAACAATGTAGTTGAAATGTTGGTGGATAAAATGTATATTTAAGCTGTAAATTGTATCAGTGTTTTATATAGGATTTTTGCTAAAGAAATCCTGAATACCTATCTTCATAGTTATGAAACTCCAGTATTTCAGCTCTTATAAGAAAGAGGCCTGAATATTGTCCTGACCTAGGAAGAGTTCTGAATAGTATGTGTTAATATTCTCCTACTATAACAAACTTAAGAGACTATGAATATGAAATGGATTGCTTCATAGATTCAGTGGTTTATGCTCATGCTCACTTGGTCTCATTGTTTTTGTGCTCATGGCTAGACTGCAAATCATGGCTGTGTGCGGATGATGGATCCACTGGTTTCCTCATAGTGACTCAGAAAGGAGAACTAAAGGGAGAGAGGACATATTCCAAATAACACATTCAGGTGCAAAATTCTATATGACTAGACATTTACAAAGAATCCTTTCATCATAATGATTCTAGTTTCTAGAAAAGCAATGGACTGGAGACCAGCTTTTAATAAGAGCCTTTGGAGACTCATTCAAACATAGTATATAACCTTGAGCAATTCAATTTACTTTTACATCTTATTTATAATTATAAGTGAGCCAATTTAAATCTCTCAGGTTTACAAAAAATATCCAAGTTGTTTCAACATGATTGTAACACCTTTTCCTTAATGATATATGAACATTTGCCACTCTAACATATTTTTCTAATTTAGTCACTGTAGCTCATCTCAAAAGTGTATGTTATCTCAAGTTCAAATGTGCACTTTATTGATAACTAATACTTTTCAGTATCTTTTCACATGTTTAACTACCAGGTGAGTATCTTCTCTTATAAATTGTCTCTTCAACAATTTTGTAAATCATTTATGAGCTAGAGTTACTTAAATATTTAGGATGTTCCTTGTCCAATACTCATATTAGGAATTTTGTTGCATATCATTTAGGATTGAAAATATTGTTGAACTTTACATTTATTTAATTTTTATTTATGAATATATGTATGATGAGCTTATATTTGTAAACTACATGCATGTACCCATAGATGTCAAAGAAGAGGTACATTAGTTAGAACAATATTTATAGACAGTTGTGAGCCAACATGTCGGGGTGGGAAATGAAGTCAGGTTTCACTAGAAATGCAAGTCCACTAATGAATGTAGAATTGTAAATCACTTGTAATTCTTTTTTATATTTCTGTAAAAACCTTAGATAGCTCTTTTACACTAAAATGAGATTATTTCTGCATCATGTTTTATTTTATTTACTCAATTAAAACTTTAATGGTAATACTTTTATAATTTTTAAGGAGGTTCTTCTCTTTAGAATGATCTCCTTCCTTACTTAAATATTTCAATGTATTTACCAGCAAACTGATTCACACCTTGAGATTTAACTGACATTAGTATATGTTCAATTTAGAATGTTATTTTTTTTAACTAGTACATCTGTAAAGGGAAATATTCTATATTCGGGGATATAATGTTCTAAATAGTTAAACTAAGGAAATGTGCTTGAAAGTTGTCAAAATTTCCTCTCATTTTTTCTAACTTTTATGTTTTTATGATTATTCTTGGTGGTTACAGATAAATAAATTTTTCTAGTTACTTCAGTGTATATTCATCTCAATAGCTTGAAAAGCTTACTATTAACTTCTATAACTTTATGTCTCAGAGTTAGCTCTCTCTCTTAACAATATAAGAAGCAGTTTTTCCTTTACTAACAGTGCCACTGTATGTAACCTAGACAGGCTTCTGAATCTATAAATCCTTCGATCCTGAGTCCTATAATAATCGGCAACTCTATGCCTACAAATACCATTTTGTCTCTAAAAAACTCCTTGTCTTGCTAACTATTGTCCTTGACATTACTACTGTCATATTCACCTTTAGATTATCTCTGATTACCTTCTGTAAATTTTTTACATTCTTTCACTCTGATTCTGTTTCGTTTTCACCCTTACAATTAATCAATCTCTCTCTCTCTCTCTCTCTCTCTCTCTCTCTCTCTCTCTCTCTCTCTCTCCTCTTTCCCTCTCTCTCTTTCTATTTCTCCTGGTGATCAACCTCAAAGCCTTCTACATTCCAGGCAAGAATAGTGCCATTGAGTTATTTATACAACCTATTTTTCTTACTATTAAAACAGAGCCCCCATGTATAGATTAAAATGGCCTTGAACCTGATACATTTTCTTTCTACATCCTTAGTGATAGTGATAGAATTACGGATATTTATAACCACGCCCAGCTGGTGTAACTTTTCTAGTCTGTCTAATAATATACCATATAACTTTAATCTGTAACACTATTATTATTTTAATAATCTATTAACATGATTTTCAATCATAATATTTCTTGATAATTCCTTAATTTTTCTATTTATCTTTAAATTATGCTCATATATTTGTAATAATTCAAATCAAGCATTACAGTATGTACATTAAATTAACATACTTACCTTCACACAAATTGTACTTTATGTGACCAAATTCATAAATGTGTATGATAATTCCCATACTTACACATTATACAACTGTTATTTATATGTATTTTAAGTAAACATTTTTCATTTTTATTTACACATATTTACAATGTTAATGTCTTTGCTATAAAAATTCACACATGTATATGAATATATATATATATATATATATATATATATATATATATATATATATGGTATGCTTGTATTGCTCATTATGTTTCTGCACACTCCTCCTTCACACTTGCTCTTTTTCTCTCTCCAAAAATTTCTCTTTTCTATCTTAATGGGTTTTCCCCAAATGTAGACTCTGCACATAAGATTTAATATCATATTTGAAATTCTCAATCTTGCTTATTCCTATTAACACGCTGCTCTCTAATGCTACACAAATTCCACAAATAGTGTATTAAAAATGTAGTTTATGCTTCCTGGTTGGTGGCTCAGTGTCTAATATGAGGCCCTCAACACATACATAT
This sequence comes from Grammomys surdaster, assembly GCF_004785775.1. Lineage (NCBI taxonomy): Eukaryota > Metazoa > Chordata > Mammalia > Rodentia > Muridae > Grammomys > Grammomys surdaster. Next base: position 4,360,148 of record NW_021604619.1, on the reverse strand, counting down.
ATAGTAGAGGACTGCCAGGTCTGGACTCAGTCAGAGAAGATACACCTAAACCTTGAGAGATTTGGGGGCCCCAGGAGTGGAGAGGTCTGATGGGGTGAAGGGATGGGGCATTCTCTTGGATATGGGGAAGGAAAGGAGGTGTGGAATGTGGAATGGTCAGAGGGTGACGAGGAAGGGGATAAAGTCTGGATTAAAGAATAAAAAATAAATCAATAAAAATTAAAAAATGTAGTATATGTATTTCTCTCACACACTGCAATAGATTCTGTTGTATATACATAGGGGTGGAATAAATAAATCACATATTATGACTATATTTAGTTTCTCACTAATCCCCTTCAACATTTTTTTTTGATGATAAGCATTCTGTTTGGAATAAGACAAAACCTCAGTTCGCTTTCATTTCCATGGTAGATAAATACTGCTGGCTGAAATTAATTTATTGACCTATTATTTTTCTTCCTTTGACCCATATCTCATCAATTTATTTTTTATATTTCAATGATTTTTATTAACTTGTGCTTGGTTGTGTGTGTGCATGTGCATGTATGTGACTGAGTGTAGGTCCTTTTGGACACAGAGGCATTTGTAATAGTCTCATATTTCTATGTTGCATCTTTCAACATTTTTATCCCTGCTCTTAACATTGAACTACAATTTAATGTGAAAAGGAGTTTTTCTAGTCCTGTCTATTCGAGCCTTTAAACCATATGTAGCTCAATTTAAGAATTCTTCAGCCTTTTCTCCAATCCCTGATATTCTTTGTTCCACCTAGTCTAGTGTATTGGTAAAGCTTCCATTTAGGCATTTATTGTACTTAACAAGAAGAGTTTTCACATCAAAGGTTTAAAGTTTCTGTAAATTTGATGAGAATATCTATCTCTTCGTAAAATTCCCCATACAAGACATTGAGTTGCTCATCTGCCTCTTTACATTTGTCAACAATCTTCAGCTGAGTACTTTATTTCATTTGTCTACTTGCTCAGATTCCCTTTGGAGTCCCCAATCAATTTAAAAAGTAGGCATTTGCATGCTATGTCTGGTATTTCAACCATTCCAATATCTTTGGTTAGAGCCACTGAAGAGTCATTATTTTTTGAGAAGTCGTGTTGGTATAGTTTTTCATATTTCAGATTTGATATTGAGGTTTATGCATTTTTAGATGGATTTTTTACAGTTATATTTTATCCTTTTTTTTGTTAGCTTGTTATATTTTCTGAGAGTTACATCCCAGTATCACACAGGGGAAAATACAGCTGATGACATAATGAAGTAAAGTATGCATACAAATAAAATTAAACCAGAAGATCAACTTCTAATCTAGATACACTAGTTCATATTTATAATCCTATCTATTAGGAGGTTAAAAACAGAAATTTTTCTCTCAATATGAGGCTAGTCCAAGGTACAGTGTGTTAGCCAGTTAATACAGAAAAGGAAAAATAAAGAAAAAATAGAAATCAAACAAAAAACCCAAAATATTCAATATATCATAAAGTAATATAAAGGTAGGAAGAAAAAATGAATAAAATATAAATGTAAAGAAGAAACTAAAGTGGAAGAAAAAGTAATGTTTAACAGAAAAAATTAGATGAAGAGAAAGGTAAAGAGCCAGACATTTAAAGTCCAAGCACAAAATTATAGAAATATAGATATTGTTAAATAAAAGTAAGTAGATAAATAAAATATTTTCAATTTTACTTTTTCAGATTATGTTTATATTATTTTCCACTTCTGTTTATACCCATTATGCATATACCCTTGCTCTCTTTCAAATTATTGGCCTTTTTAAAAATTATATATATATATATATACATATATATATACATATATACTCATGCATGAACATATAGATATTCATAAATATGTAAATAACCTGCTCATTTCATATGCTAATTATAAATCTATGTTTTCATCGCTGATAATTTCATTTTGGTTCAAGAATTGGTATCAATGAAAAAGCCTATGTCTCTCACTCTCAGTATTCCTTATTTGCCTTATTCTCTAGGGTTAGAGACTCCTGAGTTTTATCCTTCCACATTGCAATATCTGTTGGCATTGTCATTTTTTCAGTCATGGTATTGAGACTTCAAGATGGTTGCTTTCTGAAACAATGCTACAGCAAACTCCATGATCTCCTGGCTCTTACAGTGTTTATGTCACTTCTTCTGCAGTTTCCTGACCTTCATTACAGTTCAGAAGTTGTACTGCTCTCTGAAAACTAGCTTTCACATTCCCAGAAGGCAGTAAAAACTTCCAAAGAAGCTAAGCAACCAATAGTCCTGCCCAGCTATGATAAGAACAGTAACAATATCCAACAGGACAAGATAACTCTCCTAGTGTAATAGTGTTGAGAACATCTTGGCTGTAACGAACAGTTCTCTATAGTTGGACTTAAGACTCACTCACCAAGAAGAAAAACATCCTTAATACTGGAAACTTAGCTAACTACTAAGGGCTAGTCAAATCCTGAATCTTGGAGGAGAGCCTACAACTGCCACTTTACTATAACACCATAACCCCAATTATAATTCTTTATCCCTATACCATAAATAGTGTAAGTTCTCACCTCATGTCAATGAAAGTTCACTCTGCAACAGACAGAAATCATGACAGAAAAAAAAAATGATCAAATCCAGTTGTGGAGACCACACTCAGAGAGATTAAGACTGAGGAAATGAATTTCTTCTCCAGCAGTAGCCTGGCACATGAGAGGGGTCACTGTTAATACAAATTCCTACACAGGAGCTCTGGCCAGTGAGAATTGTGGCTTTTCCTGTTGTTGGAAATGCGAGTCTGTTGTAAACAGAACTGACTGTTCTACCTTGTGACTGTGACTGTGACTGTGACTGCTCTGGTTCTCTCTTACAGGAAGTCAAATTGAGTGCTGTGAACCACTCCATACATGCCTCTAAATCACAATTTTGTTTCTCTATCCTCTATATTCAGCTATCCTACCAAGGCTTTCATGATGTCTCATTCCCCCCACACCTCAATGCTGTCTTTCTCTTGTTAACCTGAAGTTATCCCTCTGGAATCAGTCACAACAAAGGTGTATTCATTCTTGGATCACCTCCAGATATATATGTTCTTGACTCAATATCACAAATTTTGAATTTTCTTTTAAACACACAACCATTGAATATATAATGTTTTACATAAGGCTTCTATTTGTCTATCTATCTGTCTATCTATCTATCTATCTATCTATCTATCTATCTATCTATCTCTTTTCCACTTCGAGGCCTTCCTTGTTTTCAGAATTGCTCATTTAAAGAAAAGAAAATATCATATTTAAATAATATGTTAAATTACAATTTCTCCACTGCCTGTCCTCAGAGTTAAAGAACTTAATTCTAATACAATCAAATGCAGATAAAGTAATATTTTGATTTCACTCTTTCAGGTACATACAAGTTTACATACAACCTCTCGATCTATAAATAATTGATCCCAGTTTCAAAAGATGAGAGTTAAGTTTTCAAGTTGTCATAATATTTCATATCGTGGAATAAGTTAAGCCTTTTGTGTTTCAAATATCTCAGCTTTTTGAGAAAAAAAAATCTGTCTAGATACTCAAAATCAAATACACTGTGTTTACCACCATTCCAGTATGCACTGAAACAAATACCATACTTCTTTTACAGTAATTTTATTTGAATTCAGACATATACTGCTGTAACTATTTCAACAAAAGAATTCTATGCAGAAAAGTAAAACTCAGACCAAGCAGGTCTTTATGTGTTTAACTGAATGGTCCAGATATGTGCTAACTGACAGAAACAATAGCTGAGGATGAAATTGTAAACATGAATGGTTATTATTATAAATATACCTGTATATTCAAGAAAATAGTGTCATGAGCATCTGGAACATTTTAAGAATACCATGGAGTGAAATAAAGTTACAGAGAGAAAGTATAACTTATATTGACACAGAAAGAAAAACACTGAAGAAAAAATGCAATATAAGCTCACTATGTCAAAACTATTTCCACTGTAACAAAATTATAATCTAATCATTTATTATTTCTATTAAAAAGAGGAGTCTGGTTGGATGACCTCTATATATAATGTGTAATTTAAGTCTCTAAATTGAATTTTTATATTATATGATTATTCAAGCAGGTGTTTACTAACAGGAGCAACAGCATGCAGACCAATAATCATCATAGCTAGAAACCAATTTTGCTTATGACCACATAATTGATGTAATATTACATGCTAAATTATGGCATGGTAAATTAAATTAATTAAAATCAATAATTTCTAATATGAATGATTACATTTAGAATTAAAGTCAAGATGTATTTTCCATATTAATCTGTTCTATTAGGAAACCCTAGACAAAATAAAATTTTAAAGAAAAATCTTCACTATGAAAACACAGACGTACACTGTATACCCCAAGATTGTGTTACTTATTGAAAAATACCTATTTGTAGTTATGTGTGTCTCAGATCTTAGCACACACTTTTAATTCCTCTGACAGGAAAAAGATATGCCCTTAGTACACACTTTCAATCCCAAACCATGAAGGTGAAGTTAGTTTGTAGGAAAAAAAAGTCTTGTTTGAAAGTGATGTCTAATTGAGTGGCAGACAAAGTAATGAATCAGAGAAAGATTTGACAGATTAGGCTATGTTCAACTCTCACTAGAAGAAAAAGGAAAGAGAAGCTTTTATAGACAGATAGATAGATAGATAGATAGATAGATAGATAGATAGATAGATAGATATAAAGATATGCATATATATAGATATGCATATATATGTATGTGTGTCAGAATTATTTATAATTATGGATACATTAATAGATAGATATATACATACATATGTACATACATACATACATAGTAACTTCATTAGGGTTTCTATTGTTGCATCAAAGCAGCATGACAAATGTTCTGTTCTCTTTAAGATATTTGGTTTAATATTCAACAAACTGGATTCCACATGTGAAAGAATAATATATTTATAGTTGTTGCTTTCCTTTCTTAAAATTTTTATTTTAGTTTTTTAAAAGTTTCTCCTCTTGCCCACACTGTTTGTGACTGTGCGTGCAAATGTGTATACACATGAGTTTAGGTTCCCATAGATGTCAGAAAGGAGTATCTAATCTCCTGAAGTTGGGGTAAGATCATTTTACTAGCAAATGAACACAGCTCCTCTGCCAGAGCAGTTAACTAGTGGGCTACATCTCTATACCTAGAGTTGTTATATTTCAAGATTTGTGTTAAGTTTAATATATACTTGAGCAAACACTAAACTCCAAATTGAAGGGCTAACTAGAAAAAAAATGGCCTCAAATCTTCAAATTATGCCACAACCATGAAAATTAAGACTGAAAAAATATAAACTGAAGTACCTTAAAATACATTAAAGACAAGTGGCTAATAAACAGAGGTGAGGTTTCTTTAGTAAGATTTATTATTTTATTGTGTGTCATCTCTCTATGTACCCAGATGGCTTCCTAGCAGTTACATGTCTCATTGGCTCAGCTTTTTGAGTAAACATGACAACAAACATTCACTACTATGCCGGATTGGAGTGGAGTACTTGAGTATGATTAAAATTTATGAACAATAAGTGATTTCCTAATGGAACTTGCGTCAAAGTCAGCACTGTGGTGTGATGATGGTACGGTGGTCATGTCACTGTGTCCTTCTAAATGTTTACTGCATCTTTGAGAAGTGGTTAGAAATCATAGAAGAATGGCTTTCTGAGGTTAGTCATGTATAGAGTTTCAGTATAAAGACAAATAAAATCCATGCATAAAGCACACACAAAAAAAGAAATCATAGCAGAAGAGACAGAGATAGAGAGTGATGAATGACATAAAACACTAATAGTGTAAGCACAAATGAAGATTCCGAAGACTGTTGCTTAGTATGACTTGTGTTTCCAGCTTAAACCCTGCATTCACTTAGTCTACCAATGCAAGCCCACATGTCTCTGCAAACATGCTTCCCTTTGCAATCTTCCCTCTCATGATTTTAACTTCTTTGATTTTAATGACTGCAGAACCCATATATTCACTTCAGCACTAGTTCCAAAGCACCCCACTAATCTAACACTTCAGATTTACAATCACGTCAAATTTAACACAATCTATTCATTTGTCAATTGAACAAATAGCGACTAACTTCCTACATGGCGGGCATTATGCCAGGCACTGAGAATGTTGCTGATCAACGTACTAGAGAGACGGAACACAGAAGTTTCCTGAAGCCTACAGCTGCCTCGTCATATTCTTTCAAACTTTCTTCTGCTGAAATCTGTACTTCATGCAAAACTCTAGGAATTATGCTGTCTTTTATGCTTCATTATATTTCACATGCATTTTGAAACAGAGTGATTTCAATTTGTTTCCTAAGGATTTCTTTGATGGCTTTTCCTATTTTATCACTGTTAGCTCCTTCCCGTCTTTTTTTTTTCTTGCCCTAATTTGATAATTTCAGGCTGCCTCTGAAATCAACAGCATCTTCTGAATGGATTCTGTTACCCATAATTTGGACTTATTTATATGTTGTAGAACAATTTGTTCATTTGAACTAAAATTCCAATCATATTCACCTGCAAAAGTGAGACCTTATCCTTGCTATCTTCAGATGCTTGAGCTTCACAGAGTGCTTCATGATTGTATGCTGGCCATCTAGAGGTTAACACAGGTGGTGGTGTAAACCTATAATCGTATCAAGCTGTAGATAAAGAATCATATATTTGAAACAAGCCAGGAACATGTAGTGAGCTTCAAAAGAACCTGAGCAATGCAACAAGACTCCTGTTTCCAATAAAGTTATTACATTAATAAGTAACTAAGGATTTAAAATTTTATTAACTACTTTAAAATGTTTCCACACAAATGTGAATTTCTTAAATATCTTTCCTAGCTAACATTTATAAATATTTTACCCAGTATAAATTATATTTTCACTCACTTCATCATTGAGCTTATTTCAAATCAACTAAATCAGTCTATCATAATTGATATCATCTTCTCCATTGGCTATGTTTTATGAGCAAATCAATCTAAATTTCTCCTTTGGTCGCTGTTGAGTCTCCAGTGTTTACATCAGTAGGTAGTTAGCACTTGATGGGCATTCAAAATATAAATATGAATGAATGATTTTCAATCATACATTGAGTTATAAAACCTGTTTTGAATAATATTTAAGGGAGAAATAATGGCACATGGAGTTACATACTTCCTCTCCTACTTTGAAATTTGTGAATTTCTGCTTATGAGAATGACCTTAAAACCTCTCAGACGTTATGAGCACAAGGCCCAATTTTGCTAACCTCCCCAAGTTTATTTCTTTATATTTCACTACTAGTAGGGTAGTGAAATTCAGGGCTTCTTATTCACCCTATTTAAAGCATATTTTTCCTGTATGAAGTCACCTCCTCCTTATGAGTGATGGAATCTGAGGACAGATTTGTTTCAGGAAACAGAAATTATCAGAAAGAAGTAATTTCTAGAATGGAAACATGATCTCAAACACAAGGGTATTCTTAGTTCCTGTTTTGCAACTTTGAACCTTGGTTCATACATTCTGGAAGTCTTTCAGGAAAGATAAATTTGTTTACTGATTGAGCTTAGTCTAACAGGTCTTGTTGTTCTATATTCTGACACCTCACATGTTACACAAATATGTGTTATTTAAATCTTATAGATGATTTCATATCAAATACCATTTCGTAAGAGCAATAAAATATACCAAGCTAACAAAACAAATGGATAAGAAACTTCTTTTATAATTTTTTTTTCAAATCGTAATTCATTCACACAGGGGTTATAAACACAGAAAGGCAGGACATGGGGAAGGGGATGACCCTGGAGTGTGAGTGTTCAGGGGGAATACAGATATCTTCAGAACAGAGTATCGGCTGGGACTTTTTAACGAGGCTTGTTATTTTTAAAATAATCTTAAAGAATGTATAAAATTCTTTAAAATTCCCTCTCCTCCCCCTCATTCCCTCATTCTCTCTCTCCCTCCCTCTCTCTCTCTCTCTCTCTCTCTCTCTCTCTCTCTCTCTCTCTCTC
>NW_021604619.1:4318666-4352094 GCF_004785775.1 Grammomys surdaster | reverse complement strand
CTCTCTCTCTCTCTCTCTCTCTCTCTCTCTCTCTCTCTCTCTCTCTCTCTCTGTATGTGTGTGTGTGTGTGTGTTTATCTATAACCATTTGAATTCAGATGTCTAAAGAGGCCAGACATATCTGACACCTCTGAAGCTATAGTTATAGGTGGCTCTGAGCCACTGAATTTACAAATACAAAACTATTATCTAAAAATCCAAGAATTTAAGTAGTATACAACAACTATTTGGGACCACATACTGATAATTACTAGAAAATCTTCTAAGTTATATTCAATTTTTAACTAGGATAGTTGGGAGCCTTCTAGCTTCATCTGGCCACTCTTTGCCGGAATTTGACTAATTTTTATCAATAGAGGCTGAAGTTTAGAGGACAATGGGATAAATGTTAACCGCACAGAGAAAAGCATAGAAAAGCATGCTGCATTCAAGAAGAATAAGCTCTCATTATCCCAAAGAGCTAGCCTAGCAGAGACTTGAATTGTTAGGGGGAGGCACAGACTCAGAGGAGAATGTGAGAGGGGAAGGGGAAAGGATGGTGGGAGGGGGTGACCAGGACAGGGGACAGTGAGTGGAATGTAAAGTTAATAAGAAAAAAATTAAATTTTAAAAAATATTATTAAAATGACTTTATTCACTGCTATGGGGTAGAAGTATAGGAAGAGAGGTAAGTTATTAGTTCCATTGGCACCAAAAATGATAATGATGCTTCACTACAGATGCACATGAATTAGTAAGTCCTCCTAAAATGTCATGTTGATAAACTGATTATATCAAGGTATTGTTAAATATGTTCATGCACTTCTCTCAGAAAAAAATGTTTTTAAAAAGACAATAATTTGATTATCCCAGTGCATCAAAGAAAGCACCAGGCATTACATACACAGAATGCTGCAGGGTTAGTGAGCACAATTTAACAAAAATGAAGAACTCCATCTCGTTGTTAGGCAGGATGGAGTTAAGCAGGACTTTTCAGCAATAGAAAATTAAGGAAAATTAACTCATCGTCTACACCATGTGGTTCATTTGCATTTCTCAGATAGAAAAAAAAATCATATGACATGCTATAAGAATTATTTCTTTTTACAAAACTTTCTTTTAAGCACGGCTAAAAATGTACTCAAATTCCAAAGCCTGAAATTATGTGACAATTTGCATATAGGTGGATATATGAACAAAATTAATTTGATACTGCTGCTGCAATGGGCATGTGCAGTTATATGAGTTTATTAACCTTTTTAAACTCAATTTTAGTTTTCCTTTTCAAGATGGACAGTAATGGACCCTGACTTAGGAACAACCACTAGCTTCAACAAGTTGATCAGTGTACAATTCTTAGATTAGGCATTTGACAGCTGCCAACCATTTTGATTATTATATCATTGTTCTTTTTTTAGAAGCAGAGTTCTTCCCTGTGACCTCAATTACTGAAATGGTGTAACCACCAAATAAACGTATCCTCAAAATAGTAACTTACCATAAGATTACAGAAAACAAACAAATTCACCATTTACCTACAACCCAGGAACCATGCAGGTTTAAAAGAATCTAATAAACATCCTTACTTTATAAGGAGGCACACATTTTTTTAATATTTCTTTTTTTCTTTCTTTTTCTTTTACTTATTCATTTTACATCTTGCTCACTGCCTCTCTCCAGGTCACCCCCTCCCACAATCCTCCCCTTATCCCTTCTCCCCTTCTCTCAGTGAGTAGGATATCCCCTCCTCAATATCCCCACCACCCTGGGATTAAGCCTCTGTGAGACTAGGCACATCATCTCCCAGACAAAGACAGCCCAGCTAGAAAAACATATACAGGCAAAACCTTTTGGGATTCCCCTGCTCCAGTTGTTCAGAGCCCACATGATAACCAAGCTATGCATCTGGTACATATGTGCAAGGAAGTCTAGCTCCAGTCCTTGTATGTTCTTTGGTTGGTGGTTAGGTCTCTGATAGCCCCAAAGGTCCAAGTTAGTTGATTCTGTTGGTCTTCCTGTGGAATTCCTATCATCTTCAGGGCTGGCAATCCTTCCTCTCATTCTTCAGGTGGTACCCTTCTACATTTAAATTAAGTCATCCATCAGTCTGCACCCCATGGGCGGTATGGATAGATTGCATTATTTATCTTCTCACCAATGTACAGAGTCACCCTACACCTGTGTTTCTACTAAAAATACTTGTAAAATGATGTCTTTTCTGTCAAAGCACACTATGAAGAACCAGGGCTCTTCATGGTGTGCAATATCTTAGGGTAGGGCAGAAGCTGAAAAAATGGCTTTGACTGAGAGCCTGGATTAAGGTAACTCCTTAAGGAATAGTCTACTGTTTAAGACTGATCTACCCAGTACTATTAGAGCAGTGAGCCATCAAAACACATGGAGCCTTAACTCCACATGCTATAACCCTAGGTTGGGGAGCTGATATGGAGAAGGTAGATAACTAGATGCTGACTGTAGATTAGTTCAGGCAATAGAAAGCTCCACATAGGCAATGATGGCTAGGGATGATGGGATGGTGGTTTGAATGTTTAGCACTCCCATTAGAAAATGTGTTTAAATAATTCACCACTAGTTGGTGCAAGTGTTTGAAAAGATATTTGGGACTGTGCCTTGTGTGAAGACATCTACTATGGGGTAGGATTTGAGTTTTCAAGGGCTTATACCATTTCCAGTTGTTAATTTTGCCCTTTACTTGCACATAAGAAAGTACATTACTGGTCTGGTGCAATGCCTGCATGTCTACTGCCATGACATCTGTCTTAGTTAGTGTTTTACTGCTGTAAACAGGCACTATGACCAAGGCAATTCTTTTTTTCCCCAATCTGCTTTTATACAATTTTAATTACATGCAGGTATTAAAGTCAGTTCTAGGTTGAGGGTCTATCAATACATTAGATGCAAATGGTCAAGGAACAACCAAGTCAATAAACACAAATAGTCAAAGAATAAGCAGGGCAATAAACAAAGTCCCATAATCACTCCCATGATCAGTGTTTCTTAGGGTTTATCAGGATAACAAAAATATCTGAGCCTACTTCCGTACCTTATCCCAACGTCATTTTTATGCCTGAAACCTGTTTCTTTGTTCAGTCTAAAATTCAGATTCCTGCATGAAGTTATTTCTTTGTTCTAGAATAATGTCAGATTCTTGCCAAGCAGCCAATTTCCTTGTCCTTGGGCAATTTTAGATTCCTGCTAAGCAGCCCAATTGCTCTGCACATCTCCCCCTTTTTTAATTTCATAAACAAGACTGAGCCTGTCTTAGGTCATTCTGTCAAGAATGTCTTCCTTGTCCATCATAGAACATGCATTATCAAAAAGAATGCACTTATGTCTTAGGTTTGTAAGGCTATGTGCAGAATCTTACCCGTCCTTGGCTTGTCAGCCTGTTAAATTAATAACTCTGTCTGGGGGTTCATTTTCAGTTTCAAGTAATGTACTTTGGCCATCAACATGTTGATGTTGTTAAAGACCAGCTTTAACATGATAGACAGGAATAAAAGTATTTCCAGGACAAAAAGGGCTAACATGATCAAGCTATGTATGTCATTCTTGAAGCTTAACCAAACTGGAAATACTGGCCTCAGGCCATGGATAATTTTGTCAGCAGTATCTGTAGCATCAAATCTCAGCAGAGCAGCATTCTTTAAATTCATAAACTCACTATGCAAAGTAAAAGCGTTCAGAGAGGTATTAGAATTATGCCAAGTGCCCTGCAAGTGTCTTTAAACTTTTTCCTAATAAAAATGACTATCATTGTAAATTTTAGAAGTAACATAAATCCTTGTTATTTGGCATGATACTCAAGATACCAAATTCTGAACCTCCTTCCAATGATTTGAATAGGATGAAGACCATCAATCCATTGTTCTAAACACCTATCTAAATCCTTTTGTATACTCAACACATTAGATACATTTTTTGCTAAATGACTAGCAAAAGTAGCTGTCTTAACTTCTTGTGTCAAAGGTATTGCAGAAGCAGTTATGCTAGCAACTAATGTAATTAAAGCTGTTATACCAGCAGTAATCAAGCCCACTACCCTCATACTTCTGCTTAAAGCTTGACTCACATCTAGGACTTCCAAGCTTTTATCAGAATACCAAAGACTTATAACACTCAGGGCAATAAAACAAAAGCTGTTTGATAGACACTCATAACAAACATGCCAGGTTTCAACACATCAACACAATAGAAAGTGTACAATCAATACAACTTACATTAAAAACTGTAGAAGAAACAAAATTAATTTTAACCTGGCAATTAATAGAGCCTTAGCACATCCACTAACACTTGGTTGAAATCCAGATACTGTCCCAACTTTATCTCTTGCTACCATAACATCATAGAAAACTGCAGCTGAGTTTCAAATATGCCTCTGAAAGTGTCCAGAACCAGACTACCAAATGAAGATTGTTGTTTCTAATATTGTTATTGATTTCTAAACCAGTCCATGAATGAGTTCAAATAACTGGTCACATTTAAGGAAAATAAAAGCATCATTATAACTTCTCTTTTTGATTCTCTGTCCCACACGATCTAAAAACTTGAGCCAATGCAGCTTGTCTCATCTGGGATATAGGCAAGCAAAAGTGGGTCAGGAATATATGTCTAGCACAGCTTCCCAGTCACCATTGTCAGGGCACTCATCAAGTTCACAGGTCAGCATCATTCTTTCTCCCAGAATCAGCATGTCTCACCCATCGCTCTGGCAGCCACCATGCTCCTTCAGTATCCTGTAGGAAAAACACAAACATGCTCTTTTCCCCATATTAAATACTTGATTGAAATTATGCCATATGACAGTAAGTGGATCCTACCTTTTCACCTAGGCATAAGTATGCCTAGTTGTAGGGTGTCATAGACACTCAGCAGAAAGTTCCTTGACATCAATTTTTTTTAATTTACAATAAAAAAACATGATTTAAATAAATTTGTGGTGTATGGGGATATATCTCCCTCTCTTTTTTATTTTATGAAAATACTGTTTTAAAGTTCCATGGGCCTGTTCCACAATAACTTGTCCTTGAGGATTATAAGGAATCCCAGTAATATGGGTATTATTAAATTGTTAACTAAACGTCTCAAATACTCAACTGCAATAGCCAGTTCCATTATCTGTTTTAATCTGATTTGGAGCAGCCAGCATAGAAAAACAATGTAGGTGATAACTAAATACATTTTTAGTTGCTTCTCCTGTTAAAGCAGTTCCCACTAGAGAGCCTGAGAAGGTATCAATAGTCACATGTACATATTTTAATTGTCCAAACTCAGAAATATGAGTATCATCCATTCACTATAATTGATTAAGTATGAGTCCTCAAGGATTAACACAATTATGTGGTACAGGTAGAAATTGAGGACATTCAGGATAAGTCTTTATAATTTGATGTGCACATTCTCTAGAAATATCAAACTGTTGTCTCAAGTTATTACTATTTTGATGATGTAAAGAATGATATTGTTTGGCTAACTCTTCCTTTGTAAGGCCTATAATCTGCCTTGTATACAAAGGCAACATTTAATTGGGACTAGCTTACAGGTTCAGAGATTCAGTCTAGTATCATCAAGGCAGGGGAGCATGACAACAACCAGGAAGGCATAGTGCAGGAAGAGCTAAGAGTTCTAAAGGCTGCTAGTGAAAGACTGACTTCCAGGCAGCTAGGATGAGGGTCTTAAGCCCATATCCACAGTGACACACCTACTCCAAACAGGACCACACCTACCTGGGCCAAGCACGTTTTTTGTTTGTTTGTTTGTTTTTTGTTTTGTTTTTTGTTTTGTTTTTTGATACAGGGTTCCTCTCTGTAGCTCTGGCTGTCCTGGAACTCACTCTGTAGACCAGGCTGGCCTTGAACTCAGAAATCCGCCTGCCTCTGCCTCCCAAGTGCTGGGATTAAAGGCGTGCACAACCACCGCCCAGCACAGCCAAGCATGTCCAAATCATGACATTTTCTAACAAAATGGTCGTGATCCTTCTGGAAGCTTGTACCGCCAAATAAAGGGGGATCATTTTAAAAGTTTTCTTGGTCATGGTGTGTTATAGCAGTGATAAAAAAGATAAATGAACATTAGCCTCATTCTCATTGATAGAAGCTTAGATCATCACTTGAAGAAAACTGCAAACCCAGATAACTACAAATCTGACATCAGTGAGTGGGTAAACTTGTGGAGCCACATGTCTTTTAAAAGGTTCACTGATGACTCTGAGGCTCCAGTTTATGACTCCATGCCCCAATCTCCTCTTCCTGTGGGTTTGTTAATGGTGTATATGTTTTGACAGTTATTTTCAGCTGGCACAGATCTTAATCACACATTTCCTTCCCAAGCTCTAAATACACTTGATAGACATTCACCACCACTCAATTTAGTCACCCATAAGGTATATAAAATTTGGAGTTTTGAAAACACATTTAGAATGTGGGAAAATGCTGTCAACTATCTCCACTCTCTCTCTTTTTTATTTTATTTTTATTGGTTATTTTATTTATTTACATTTCACATAATATCCCCTTTCCTGATTTTCCCTCCACAAACCCTGTATCTCATACCCCCTACCCCTGCCTCTATGAGGGTTCTCCCCTACCCACCCACTCACTCCTGCCTCACCACACTAGCACTGGGGCATCGAGCCTTCACAAGACCAAGGGTCTTCCCTCCCACTGATGCCAAATAAGGCAATCCTCTGCTACATATGCAGCTGGAGCCGTGGTTCCTCCTTATGTGCTCTGCTTGGTGGTTTAGTCCCTGGTAGCTCTTGGGGGTCTTGTTGGTTGACATTGTTCTTCTTCCTATTGGGTTGAAAACCCCTTCAGCTCCTTCAGTACTTCTGCTAACTCTTCCATTAGTGTCCCTGTCCTCAGTCTGGTGGTTGAGTGTGAATGTCTGCATCTGTATTGGTCAGGCGCTGGCAGAGCCTCTTAGATTACAGTTATACCAGCTCTTTTTATAAGAGCTTCTTGGCATTAGCAATAGTGTCTGGGTTTGGTGTCTGCAAATGGGATGGATCCCTACATGGGACCGTCTCTGGATGGCCTTTCCTTCCATCTCTTCTCCACTCTTTGTTCCTATATTTCCTTTAGACAGGAACAATTCTGAGTTAACATTTTTGAGATGGGTGGGTTAGCACTCCCTGTAACATAAGGTAAAAGATGAAAATCTAATGAATACAAATAGGAAAAGAAGATATTAAATAATGTCTATTTGTGGATGATATGAGACTATATATAAAATATCTGAAAAATTCCCCAGAAACCTTCTACAAACAATTGACATTTTCAGCAAAGCGACAGAGTACAAAATCAACTTACAAAAATCAGGAGCTTCTCTTAAGCCAAAACAACATGATGAGAAAGAGATCATGGTCACACTCATACTGAAAGTAGCACCAACAATAAAATATCTTGGAATAAACCTGACTCAGGAAGTCAAAGACAAGTACAATGAAAATTTCAAGTCTCTGAAAAATGCCCTAGAAAATGGAAAGACATCTCATGTTCAAAGATCAGTAGCAATAACATTATGAAATGACCATTATACTAAAAACAATTTACAGACTAAAGTTTATTTGTTTGACAAAGCTTCAAGGAGTTGCATTATTGATATTTACCTAAAATGATTACTGATGATATAGATATAGATGATAAAGATATAGAATTAGATATATTGGTAATAATATATAATATACATAAATATTGGTCACAATATATAATACACATACATTGGTATAAATACATTATATACATACATTGGTGCATCATGTATTATATATAATATTATATAAAGAGATAGAAAGACAGAGAGAAAAGAATGATATAAAAGAAGCTAAGCCACTTGGGCTGAAAATACTACCACAAGAACCACAGACTAACAAAATCCTCAGTAGCAAAATAAATAACTAGATAAACTTTCAATGCACTGTTCAGGGTCATGCAAGTTTTTTCCCAAACAATATAGATTATGGCTGTAGCCCTTGGTTGCTTCCCTTGGTTTGACTGTAGGTCCCCGTTGCTGAAGACATCAAATACCCTTAGGAAATGAGTCTTGGATTACTAGACCTGGGTCTGACATGGAAGCCACTTTTCTGCAATCTAATTTTTAAGGGTCTAGAAAATACTACAGAATGTTCAATGCAGGCAAGCAATTAAACAGTCCTACCCAGCTGTGATACCTATGAACCAGGACAATTACCCAAGGCAAGATACGCATGAAGGTGTAAGAGGTGGTTCCCACGCACATCAGTGGTAGCAACCAACAGCTCTCTAATTGGACTTCCAAGCCACTCAAGAGGAAGGTAATTATGTCTGATATTGGAAAATCAGCTAACATCCTGAAGAGAGTGATGTCACTGACCTTATAAAAGAATCTACCACTGTCTCCTGCTCAACTAGCATAATTCCTTTCTACATTCTAAATATTATCTTTGTATTCACAGATAAGCATAGCTACCACCTATCATCAAAGATGCTCCTTTTTATAGCAAATGGAGATTGTCACAGAAAACCACAACTAGAAACAATGTAGAGAACACAGGAGCCTAGCTCCAGTGATACATCTTAACCATAGACCCCGCATTCCAGGAAGAGGAGTCAGTTTGTAGGAGTCAGAATACTAGGAAGTCAGCTAGGATACAGGATGTCCCAGAAATGACTACATAAATGAGAACAGACAAAAAGCAATATCAACAAACTCCAGCCTCTTCTCCAGTCTCTGCCAAGGAATTACCACTTGTGTGAATACCCCAAAAGAAAGGGGTTTCCTGTGCCAATGTCCTCCTTGATACAGTAGGCTGACCTGTGAAACTGCCACTATTCCTGTGGAGAGAACACCTGCCAACATGAAGGAATCTGCCATTAAGACCCAGAGCACTCTGTCTGTGTCTGACCTGCTGAATATGCTGGGAGGTTCTGTGAGACAGATCACAATGAATGTGCGTCGAGCCCTTACCACACTGGAGCTGTGTGCCAGGAAGAAATCAATGACTACTCCTGCTTCTGTGTATCTGGATACCAAAGCAGGTGTTGTGACTTGCAAATGGTTGAATGTGTTTCTGATTCCTGCATGAATGAGGCTGTATGCCTCACTGAGATAGGAAGATACATGTATGTCCATCCACAAGAGTATTCTGGTGAGAACTGTGAGTTGGAAATTAATGAATGTGGACCCAAGCCGTGTCTACATGGTGCCACATGTCAGGATGCTCTTGAGGCATACTTTGTGACTGTGCTCCTGGATTTCTTAGGTTATATTTGTGTCTGTCATTCTGTATTCACAGGCAGAAGCCTAGTACAACTGTCCTCTGAGAGACCCCACCCAACAGCTGACTTGAACAGATGCAAAGACGCACAACCAAACATTAGACAGAGCTCAGGAAATCTTGTGGAAGAGTTTGAGGAAAGACTGAAGAACCTGGAGAGAATAAAGATTCCACAAGAAGACCAACAGAATCAATTAAAATGAACACTTCGGGACCTCCAGAGACTAAACCACAAACCGAAGAGAATACAAAGTCTAGACCAAATCCCCCAGCACATGTAGCAGATTTAGCAGATGTACAGCTCTGTTTATGAGCATCCCCAAACAACTGGACCAGGACTTACCCAGGCCCTGTCAAACCTGTTCCCCTAACTGGCTGCCTTGTCTCTTTTCAGTGGAGAGGAGATGCCTAGTCCTGCAGTAGATTGAGGTACCATGGTGGGTGGGTTTCCCACAGGGTGATCTTCCCCTTCTCAGAGATGAAAGGACGAATAGGTGTGAGGGCCATTTAAGGGGTGGACAGGGAGAAGAAGGGCTGCAATCAGGATGTTTAAATAAATAAATAAATAAATAAATAAATAAAAATATTTGGAGAAATATCAAAATAAAGGGGAAATGCTATGGATTCTACTCCTAGACAAAGAATGCCCCTAGCCAGGCACCCATCAACTGCTATAGAAGGAGAATTAGTCTCTTCCAGAGATGAGTCCCTTTATTGGTTGTCCAATTCAGAGAGAGTACTTATTACTGAAACAGTATACACATTAAAAAATAGAGTTTGTATATCATATACATATATGTATTATATATAATGTATTATACATATACATACATACAAATATAATCAAAGAAAAGCTGCCCACTTGAGATTTGGAAGGGATGGGAGGGAGTTGAAGGACAATAAATATGAGAGACTTCAGGAATAAAGAGGAGGAGGGTAAAGAAAAATGTATGTAAAAATAAAACCAAAAATAAATTGCATATGTAGTCTGACATGGTAACACACGATGACAATCCCTGCACCCTGAAAGGGCAACCAGAAAGACCAAGAGTTAAAAGTCTGCATCAGCTACTCCAGGAGTTTGAGACCAACTTGTACTACCTGGATCCTTGTCTAAAAAACAAAACAAGAGTTGAAAAGTAATTTTCATAAGTACTACAATGTTTTTATAAATATGCTTTGTAATAATTATATATTAATTAAATTAAAATATGTCTCCTTCCCATATGCATCCCCGAATAAAACAGTCATGGTCTCACTGTACCTCAGGCTAGTGTGGAACACTGTTTTGCACGGGTTACCTTAAATTAACAGCAAACTTCTTTCTTCAGCTACCTGAGTGCCTTTTAACATGTAAGTTACTAATTCATGAATTATATTTAAAACCTTGTATAGTTTTCCTCTCTCACAGGTTTGTTTTTAGTATTTTATAAGCTTCTAACTTAGTTTTTGTACTTGACATGTATACATATGTATATGTGTGTATATTTGTATGTGTATATATGTATACATATGCACATGCACATACACATACATTTATACATTTCACTTTCACAGATGTGTGGTAGAACCTGGGTAGACAGACTAGCAGACCACCAATCAAACTAAGACCAGCAGAATCTTAATAGATGAAGAAAGGCAGCTTCTGAGATGAAGAAAGCTATGATGAGCACCTGACAACACTCCAGTTCATGACTAGTATGAGCCTAAATGGTAGGTAGACAAGAGTCCCCTAGGTCAATTGATTCCCTCACATATCTCCACATGGCAGACACTTATTTTTAAAGGATCTAAACATTACCCCATACTTTTCATCTTTTTCTCTTTTTCTCTCTTTCTTCTATGTTTGGAAATTTGCCTTTTGCTTCTCACAGGAACTAGCACTGAAGAGGTTGGATAGACAAAGAAGAATGATATTTGAAAGAGTTCTGTGAGCTGTATGACATGTGATTTCATGTAGCAGCTGTAAGTCTGGCAGTATTAACTCTAGAGTGTGTCTCCTCATTCAGGTTTACTGTAATCAAATAGGATAGTATGTTACCGACCCTTGTTTTAGGGCTAGAGTTGCTTGCTGACCCTCCAATAGTGTTCTACAAACATTGATCTTCCATTGCTTTGATGTTATTGGATAGTCTTGTAAACTAACACTGCACTTTGTCTTCTGTGATACTCTGTAGAATACTTGGGATAGTGGACAGGGTGATGCATGCCTATTTATTGAATTAAAAGTTTCAGGAAGGTTAGAGAACGTGAGCCACCCTGAGCCCAATTTTCTAGTGGTGGTGTCCAGACTTTTCTAGGAATTATTAGGATCAGATTCAGTGTTTAAAGCTGTCCCAATACATGATGTGGTACTGCAGCAGTCCTCCAGAAGAGACACTCCTGTGACATGGTGAACTGCTGGCTGGGAGTAGAGATGTGAACAGCTTGTGGCTGAGAGTAGCCTCACAGCCATGAATCCAGAAGTTGAGAGTACTTGTGTGGTTCGGTCCTTTGATGTTAAGAACACTGTTAGAAACTGGAGAGAGGACATGGGTCCTCTCATCACCTGCCCTGAAAACAAACAGCTAATCCCAATGTATACATGACAGCTACAAGAAGAGTTCAAGCAGGAGAGCGAGCAGATGCCAGGGTTGTAATATGATGGCCCCAATTTGTCTGGAATAGTGGCTATCCAGTAGGAACTTCTAAGGGTAATATGTGTAGTTTGAATTCAGTTACAGAGGTGGGGGAAATCCACTAGGAACTTCTGAAAAAGTTAAATGAAGTGGAATTTGAATGTACATCCAAAATGAGATTAGATTATAACAGCTTAGAATGCTGCAATTACATAAACATAGCAGGTTATGATGTACATATTTCCATGCTAGGAGAGAACACTGGAGTCACACCATGGGATTTGAAGGAAGCTCAGGCTTCTGGAAAACATGACAGATCATTATTCAGAAGAAAATTCAGATCTAGGTTCTATTGAGGCAGGAAAATGAGGAATGGCTAGTTGAGCAAACAGGCATATATGGTAGACTCCGTGCTCAAGTGATTTTCTCTAGTCCAAGCTTCACAAAAGGGAAGACATTTTTACTCAGCAGCAGGCTCCCTGGAGTCCACAGTCTACAAAGTATAAGGTGGGAGAATGGCAACCATACCACGTCACCAGCTACTCATCACAGAGATATAGACTAGAATCCTTTTAAACAGTCCTGAGAGGCTCAGGTGCTGTAAATAAGAACAGCTCAGTAAGATATTGACCTGGATTACATAGAACACGTGTCTACTAAGCCAGAGCACAACAGTCTATAGTTACCTACCTTCTGTAGCCAACCAGAGTTCCCACATTGTACATCACCAAACTGAGTTCTAGCAGAATATGGCCCAGCAGGCTGGGGATGGCTACACAGAGAGAAGATAAGAGAATTGAAGACAATATCCATCCAGTATTGTTTGAGACTGTTAAGTCTTTTTTTTTTTTTTTTTTTTTTGGTTTTTCGTGACAGGGTTTCTCTGTGTAGCCCTGGCTGTCCTGGAACTCACTCTGTAGACCAGGCAGGCTGGCCTCGAACTCAGAAATTCGCCTGCCTCTGCCTCCCAAGTGCTGGGATTAAAGGCGTGCGCCACCACCGCCCGGCGAAACTGTTAAGTCTTATTTGCAGGGAGATGAAGTCATATTGGAATGTAAACTATGCAACACATTAACATGAGAGGAATTGCAGTTATTTGTGAAGTAGGACATTTAAACAAATACATGCCTGAAATCTAGGCTTCGTGATATGTCAATTGATTATTTTATGTGTAAGCAGGAAAACAACAACTTACTTTTTCTGATCTGACAAATTGTGGGAATATTATTTCTCTGTGGTGCCACAGTGTTCAGAGAACACTTGGATTTCAAGTGTCTGCCTCTGGAACACTTCCTGGCTTCTTTCTCAGCAGAAGTATAAATGATTGGGTTGCACAGAGAGATTCTAGGTAAAACATCTTGTGCCAGGATGCTCTTGGTGAGCCTCTGTACTCAGCCTGGCTTAGTGGGTTTGATGTGCAGTCAAGACTGGAAGAAAGCTGTGCTGGATGGTATCAAGAATTTCAGTGAGAATTTATTGGGACAGATGGGAAATGGGAAACCAATGTCTACAGGGTCTGAGAGAAAGCTTAGAGCAGGGAAGCCCATCCTGGGAGAAGGAGCAGATCACCAGCTTATGAAGTTCTCAGGCAGTGCCCAGGGGAATGGTGAAGGAGAGGTAGTCCCCAAGAGCACCCGAGTGGGGCCAGTAGATCTGGAAGATGGTGATCCAGGTGGTGAGAACAATCATCCAGAAAAGGAAGCCCACAGCTGAGTGCCAAACATAGCCTTTGATTTGGCTGTGCTTTGTGAAGGCTGGGGCGAGGAACGCCTCTCTGAAGAACCAGAAAATGTTGACCAACCAAAGAAAAGCAGGAACGCAAATCCACCAAGATAGTCCTTCCAGCACAGGTTCAACTTCTCCTCATTGGACACCTGCTCCAAGTTCATAGTTGCGCCGTACCAAGAATGTCAGAAGCCTTCTCCAATTATACTTTACCTGGATACTAGATAAGACCAGCTCTATATGACGTTGCAAGGCTACTGACTAGGACTACTCTTTGCCATGAATCTTTTCCACATTTCTACACATTTTACAAACAAACTTAAAGACTTATCTTTAAGAGCAACTGCAACAATCACGTCTGCAACATATATATATGTGTGTGTGTGTATGTATATGTATATATATATGTGTATATATACTTATTTATATATATATATTTATATTCATATTTATACAAATACATACATATATATGTATATATATATATATATATTAATGTATTTGTGTGCGTGTGTGTGTGCTTTTAAATTGAAATCCAAATATACTCTGTGCTCAGTGTTTTAAATTTCTTTTTTTATTATTATACTACAATTGCATCATTTTCCCTTTCCATGCACTCCCTCCAAACTCACTCATACATCTTCTCTTATTCTTCTTCAAATCTATGGCCTCTTTTTTTTTTCTTCAAGCAGTCACCAACCTACCCAATGCTAATGCTTATGAACCACAATGACTAGCATCAAACAATGTTCTTAAGATTACAGCCATATATAACTTGACAGTAACCTACAACTCTTTAATTGGACTTAGGACCTGCCCAACAACATAATAAATTATGCCTTGTACTGAAAATGTTCCCTGGTACCCAGGGTTAGTGAAGTCATGAATCTTGGGCAAGAACCTACAACTACCACTTGGGTTTTAGTTGTTGTTGGCTTGCTAGTTTCTTTGTTTTATTTCAGAGCATTCTAGAAGCTACCATGAAGCTACCTTGCCAATCTGTTATGTACCACTACTAGTACAGGCAGAGATAATCATCTCTGTGACCTGTGATAAGTATCTCACTTTAGGCACCAATCAGAAATGAGATCCATAGAAGTTGTCTCTCTCAGACGGAGAATAAGTTTATGAAGCCTGTCCATTTCTATTTGCCAAAGCAAGACATCACTTTTTGTGTCTTAACACGCAGACTAGGTGATTTTAAATTTCCTAAAAGTCAAGTAATAGGAGAATATTAGGTGCTGGGAATTCATGCTAGTTTATAGAATGTGGTATTGGAAGCATTAGTTGTAACCACATGAAGCTTGTAGTTACATTAATTTGGTGTGACTTTTCACACTTACTACTTGTCAAAATTGACTTTCCCTTTATATGCTGTTACTGGTGATTATCTGATGTAATGAATTATAGTAGATAACAAAAGGAAGAGTGACTGCCATTTTTAACAAGACTAATGTTTAACTGATTCTATATAATTAAAATTATTAAATTGGTTTTGCTGCAATAGTTTTATTCTTGAGATACTATTTGAATGATGGATTAAATAGAAATTTTTGATTTTTTAATTTGAAAGTCAATAATATGTATGAATGTTAAATGTAACAAATTAATTAAAATTAAGATCATGGAGAACAGCAACAATTGAAAATGTTGGAAATAAAAAATTAAATTCATCAAATCAAAACTATTGTAGAAGGCATCCCTAAAAGACTGCATCAAGCAGAATAATAGGGAGAAAAGACACAACTAAGGAAATAGTATGTTATTGAGACATCAATATTTTTGAAGGTCCCTGTTCACAGAATTCATAAACTCAGAGACATAATCTAGAGAAAAGCATCCAAGTAACCTGTGGAATAGGAGGAGTGAGATAAAAAACCAAAGGCCTAGGAAATCCACTCATATAATTAGAAATATTCTCAAATCTGGATGGTTAAAGAACGTCTAACCTGAATCCCAACTAAACATGACCAGATATCAACCTTCTTCACATTGTACATGATCATCAAGTTGTCAAACTTAAAAACAAAATAAAAATATTAAAACATAAAGGAAAAATATCAACAACCTACATACAAAAGCTGACATAGCAGAATAATAACAAATAATAATCAAAGAGCCCTACAACTCAGGAAATTATAGAACAATAGATTTCAAACCATACGAGTAAATAACTGACTGCCAAGATTCCTATATCCTGCAATGTATTGCTTATAATTTTCTGAAAAAATACATTTCAAGTAAATAACAAACTATATCAATTTATGACCACAAATTCAGTGTTAAGAAGGTTCTTTTAGATTCCTACACACAGAGAAGGAATACATACTCAATCATAAGCATCACTGGAAAGAGTATTTTATTTTTTGAGATAAAACATTTAACAAAGGTTAAGGAGAAAAAAACTGATTATCTTTAGCACAGAAAATTGTCAAGTTTATCTCAATAATTACACCAAATGTCAGTGACCTTAGTTGTTCATTCTAAGAGGCATAATGCTTTCTGAGATTTTTGGAAAGATGCAATATTTCTTGTCTACAATAAATGCACCTCAGCAATAAAGATATACACAGACTGAACGTGAAAGACAAAAACACAAAGTTCTAAGCAAATAGAAGCCAAGACATACAAAGTCAGTCATACTTATACCTGATAAAGTAAATTTCAAGCCATCAACTAGTCAAGAGAAATAATGGAAGTTGCAGACCATATTTCTAAAAGAAAAACATTCCATGGCAATGATAGGTAAATGTATGCAGAATGGATAGCTGTATATCTGATTTCATAAAAGAAATAGTAGTCTACAAAATGATTGGATTCCAATATACTGCAGCAAAAGTAGATGACTGAAAAGCCCTACATTCATCAATAAATCACCCATCTGATTCATGGCAAAGTTGCCAAAATCAGACATTAGAATTATACTGCCTCTTTTAACAAATGGTCTTGGGAAACTCAGATGTCTACATGCAGAAGAATAAACTAGATCCCTATCCATCACCCTGTACAAAAATCAATTGAAAATTTATCAAAGATCTCAGTGTTATACATGAAACTGAAATGGCTAGAGGAA
Organism: Grammomys surdaster; assembly: GCF_004785775.1. Classification (NCBI taxonomy): domain Eukaryota; kingdom Metazoa; phylum Chordata; class Mammalia; order Rodentia; family Muridae; genus Grammomys; species Grammomys surdaster. The sequence continues at coordinate 4,335,422 of NW_021604619.1, read as the reverse complement.
AATATAAGTGAAATACTTCAAGATCTAGACTTAAGCAAGGATGTTCCTAACAGATCCCAATATTGAGGAAATTCTTGTAATCATTGTCCAATGGGATTGAATTCTATTAAAAAGCTACTGGGTATCAGAAAAGAAAGGCAGCAGAAGGAATAGATACATGCATGACAGCAGACAGTATGGATACTGATACATTTGAAAGGGGCCTGATATCTATATTCTATCACTGACTTAAAATTAAATATGCGAACACCCCCACACAAGTTAACTAGCCTATCAATAGGCAGCACAACTAAACAGTTATCAAACTAAGAAACACAAATGAAAAGTATGTATGTATATTGAATGCAAATATGTAAGTAGTTTGAATGTTCAATATGATTGGCTCAGTGAGTAGCATTATTTGGAGGTGTGGCCTTGGAGTGGGTGTGTCACTGTGTGCATGGGCTTTAAGACCCTCTTCCTACCTGCCTGGAAGTTAGTCTTCTCTGACTTTTGAACAAAAGGTAAAACTCTGAGCTGCTCCTAGACTATGCCTGCCTGGATGCTTCCATGTTCCTTCCTTGATGAAAATGGACTGAACCTCTGAACCTGTAAGCTAGCTCCAATTAAATGTTGTCCTTACAAGAGTTGCCTTAATCATGGTATTTGCTCACAGAAATAAAGTCCTAAGACTATATATAGTTCAGCATTCTTTTGCCATCAGAAAAATCAAGTCAAAGTGGTATTTTGATACCATCTCACCCCAATCAAAATGGCTATAATTATTAAAAAAATCTTAAACCAGATAAAGAAAAGTAAAACATCAAGCACTGATGAAGATTAGTATTCAAGGAAGCTTATAGTGTTTTGGTAGTGACACAAGCTCACACAGCTCCTGGTAAAATGAGTATTGATGTTTTCCAAAGAATAAAACAGAATTGCCATATGCTACAACCATAACACTCCTAAGGAATCTTATTATAACACAGAGGTACGTATTTACAATATGTTAAAAAGAAAATGAACTAAATGTCCATGCATAGATAAATGTGTAAAGAAAGAAGAAAATGTGATATGCATATGCTGTGCTGTTTTATTGAGACTTCAAGAAAAAGTAAATTGGATTGCTTCAAGTAAAATGTTTGAAAATTAAAGCCATAATACTAAGCAGAATAAGGTAGACTTAGAGAAATAAGTGAAATATTGCAAGATCCAGACCTAGACAAGGGTGTTCCAAACAGAACCCACTTGTAGACTTTATCTCTCACACATGGAGATTATATTAAATTATATATGTATATATATGTATATATACATATATATATATATATATACAGACCTCATGATTATATATACATATATATACATACATATATAAATATATGACAAATAGAAACATATCACAATGATATACATATATGAAAATACTTGTTTGGTATGCCAACCAAAAACAACTGTTTACAAGTCATTCATTTTATTACAAGTTTTGTTACTAAACTATCTCAATATTTTGTCCTCCAAGAACCTGGGGGTATTTTTAGCTAAAGAACAAAACTTATTTTCATAGCCTATGATGTAAATTCTAAACTAACCTATCAAATTTCAACATTCCACCATGGTTTTATCTTTACTGTACCTTTATTGAGAGACTTTTGCAGATTTCATGACAATGACACAGCCCTCATGGGAAGTCAGAACATAAGAAACAGCAGAAATTTCTAGAAGTTAACACTTTTATACTTCCAACTCCAAGTTCAGAAGGATATTGAGAATGACAGAAGGCGGGCAGTGGTGCCGCACGCAATTAATCCCAGGACTTGGGAGGCAGAGACAGGCGGATTTCTGAGTTCGAGGCCAGCCTGGTCTACAGAGTGAGTTCCAGGACAGCCAGGGCTACACAGAGAAACCCTGTCTCGAAAAACCAAAAAAAAAAAAAGAAAAGAAAAGAAAAAAGAGAGAGAGAGAGAGAGAGAATGACAGAAGGCTGTGTTCTACACCCCTCCCCCCACACACACATACATCTCTGCTTGTCAATATTTGTCAATTCTTAAAAGTTTATTTTACTTTGAACTCAAGCTACTGCATTTCCCCTCTCCTCTTTCCTCTAACCCCTCATATAGCTCATATTCTTTCAAATCCATGGGCATTTTTTATTTAATTGTTCTTCATACACACAAACAGAGAGAGAGAGAGAGAGAGAGAGAGAGAGAGAGAGAGAGAGGCAGGCAAAAACAGAGAGACAGAGAGAGACAGAAAGAAAGACAGACAGAGACGGAGAGACAGAAATTACATTTATTTATATTTATCACACCATGCTGAGTCACTTTAGTGTTTCTCATATGTACACTTCTAGGACTGACTACTTGGTATTAACAAAAAACAAAAAAACCAATTATATGGCCTATCCCTGGAGAAGACTATGTCTCCTTCTTTCAAAAGTTGTTAATTCCCTGTAGTCTTCTTCTTAGGGTTGGTCCTCTATAGATTAATTCTTCCTGCTAGGCATGTCAACTAGTGTCATTGTTCAGGTCTTGTTTAAACTTCCATAGCTGTGAGACTTCATAGGTGGAGCTTCCTACCATGTCCAAAGAAAATACTACCTTTCTGCAGACCTACTACCTTGGGCTCGTATAATATTTCCCCTACCTCTTCTATGATATTCTCTAAGCCTTAGATGTTGCCATTGGATTGAAGGTGTATATATTTTGTCTTGGGCATTCCACAGTCAGTCTTTCTCTGCATATTGGTCAGTTCGAAATTTCTGTAAAAGAAAATATCTTTGATGAGTATAAGAGCTACAGTTATCTGTGGGTATAAAGATGGATAAACGTAAAACACATTGAAAGGAGGAGGTTCATACCGATTTTAGTAACTTCAACTCATTATTTTAATGTTGTGCTTCATTTTCATTCTGCAAAACAGAGCTTCAGCGAAATAAACAATCATCTTTAGCACCATATTTAGTTTTTCTGTCATTACCCATTTCATATAAGTGAAGTTTATAAGTTTATCTAAAATACTATTTCTTCATAATCTTTTATTGCTACCTTATACTGCCAAACCTAAAAGGTATGATATGAAATGGGTGTGGTAATGCTCACCTTTAATCCAGAACTAGGGAGGCAGGAGCAAGTAGATTGTGAATTCAAAGCTAGCCTGGTCTACATAGTAAGTTCCTGGCCAGCCAAAGCTATAGAATAAAACCCTGTCTCAACAACAAAAATATAATATGAAAATAAGCAATTTTGTCCTTTTTTAATGACCTGAGTAGATCAGATATGTTCAAATATTATGCTTATTATTTATAAAGTTAACTTATTCTATTATTTTATACAGCTTTCAAAAGTGTATTCAAACTTTGGGTCTCTCAGCAGTTTTAGTGATAGATTGATTACATCAGAAAATTTATGATCTTGTTTTCTCTGGAAATTCCCTCACCCTGAGATATGCTTTATTAACCTCCTAATATTTTCTTAAACCAATAAATATGACAATCAAGATTAATAACCACAAAAATTGCACAAATACAGACAGTTACCTCACTGGATAATAGACAATGACTTTACTTACATCAATACGAATTGTAAGGCATGAGTTCATATTGAAGGCTCTAACTCAAAAGCAATTAATAGAATTTAATTTATTTCTCCATTGTCATATTTATAACTTTTCTTGCCTGACCTTGAGAAACTAACCTCCTCCTATTCTCTATATTGCCTTTAGAAGTTCTAGAATATGAAGACACTCTTTCAGGATTTCTAAAGCATCTCTGGAACAAATTTGAGCCTGGAACTGGCCAACAGCAGCAGCTGTTCTGTACTCAAAGTGAGTTTACATTTGCCAGAGGTAACTTTTTTATTTTTCTTTACTTTTATTTAAAATAATTTTCTTTTTTCACACAATACGTCCTAATTAAAGTTTCCCCTCCCTCTACTACTTCCAGGTCTTTCTTCCTCCCCTTCCCTCTGGATCTACTCAATTTCAGTCTCTCATTAGATAAGAACAGGCTTCTAATGGGTAAAAAACAAAGACAACAAAATAAAATATAAAATAATGAAGCAGAAATCAAGGGTTGTGTGATCCAAAGGGGATGAAACACACCGGGAGGACAAAGCCATAGTTGTAAGGAAGCCAAAGATGATTAGGAACAATTATCTTTTATTTCTTTTTTTTTAAGAGCTATCAGATGCAAAATAGGATAACATATCAAGTTATCAAGTAGAATTCTTGAAAACGAAATCTAGCAAAAAAATAAAAATAAAAATAAAAAAGGAGGGGGGCAGGAAAGCCCAGGCACGAATATAGGAATAACATCACTGAATTGTGGAATGACTAAAAGAAACTAGTGGAAATGCAAACCAATTCTCTAAAGGAGATGAAAGATATAAAGCTATGAAAAGATAATATCCCCAAATCTACAACAGAAAAAATCTGAAAATGAAGATGGAAAGAGAAAAGCACTTGGGCAGCCATAGAGATAAAAGCAATACAATAATAATATATCATAACAATAGACAAAGGACAGGAATAAAAATTAATCTAGACAAAGATCAACAACACATGTATAGGCAATTTATTTTGAGCAAAGGAAATTTGGTAGAGAATTGTTCTTTCAAAGATTTTAAAACAATTCTATATCTATAATCAAAAGTGAATTTAGTAAGTAAATTCTGATGCAAAGAAACTATATGTTGAAATGAGTTTGAAAGACATTTTTAGCATATTACCAAAAAAAGCAAAATGTACAGAACACCATATTAGATTTGGTCTTCCAACTAGTTTCTTTTCAGAAAACCCTGGGAGGAGAATAAAATGCCAAGAAGCATATTGTCAAGGTATTTTGCAATTAAACATCTCATAAAGTACTAACAATGCCACACAGCCAGTTGTGGTTAAACTCAGTGGGTCATGAGAACAAAGGAAAAGACTTGAATGTAAGAAAGAACCTTGTAAGCATGAGCTGGTGGCAGGAGTGGGAGGTATATAGGAGAGGGTGGGGACTGGAGCCACCAGAGTTCATTATACACATATGAAAATGTCAACTTACAAATTATTGCAGCTAGGTAAAAAAGCATTGAATACAATAAAAAAAATCAGACAATCTAATTTTTAAATGGAACAAATTATTGGAATGTTTCGTCAAATAAAATATATGAACTGAAAATTTGAAGTATATACAAAATACTTATTTATTTTACATATATATGTACATATATATATATATATACATATATATGTATATATATAGTTTGCCTTTCATACAGCTGCTTCCTTTCCATACTCTAAAAGATTTCTACATTTTTTTCCCAAATGCTTTTATACCACTTAATTACATGCAAGTATTAAGGTCAGTTCTAAGTTGAGGAACTAGCAATACAATACATGCAAAGAATCAAGGAACAAACAAGGCAATAAACACAAATAGTCAAAGAAAAAGCAAGACAATAAACAAAGTCCTGTGATCACTCCCATGATCACTGTTTCTAAAGGCTTATCAGGATGAACAAAATATCTGAGCCTACTTCCCTGTCCTAGCCCAAAGTCATTTTCATGCCTGAATCCTATGTTTTTTGTTCTATCCTAAGATTTATATTCCTGCCTGAAATTGCTTCTTTGTTCTAGCCTAATGTCAGATTCCTGCTTGAAGCCCACTTCCTTGTCCTTGGCCAATGTCAGATTCCTGCCAAGTAGCCCCCTAAACTCTCCAATCTCCCCTCTTTTATTTTATAAACAAGACTGAGCCTGTCTTAAGTCATTCTGACAAGAATGCCTTCCTTACGCATCATAGAATATGCATTATCAAAAACATATTCCACAATGCATAGGATGATAAGGCTCTGGGCAGAATCTTACTCATCCTTGACTTACCAGCCTGTTAATTTAAGAACTCTGTCTGAGGGTCCATTTTCAGTTTCAAGCCATATGCTTTGGCCCCCAACATTTTGATGTTGTTAAAGACAAGCTTTTACAAGACAGGCAGGACGAAATGGGCTAGCATGGTCAAGCTATATATGCCATTCTTAAAGCTTGATCAAAATGGAAATACTGACCTCAGGCCATAGACAATTTTATCAGCAGTATCTGCAACATCAAAGCTCAGCAGAGCAGCATTCTTTAAATTCCTAATCTCACTATGCAAAGTTAAAATGTCCAGAGAAGTGTTAGAAAAGATTTGTAGATTTTAAGAAAAATTTTGTTTCATTTTATCCACACACATTTATGCCCACATAGTTCGTTTACAACTCGAATTTTCATTTTTTTCTTTTAATGTAATGTTTTTTGTAGAGGCATGTGCATGTGGCACTGAAGGCCAGATTTTCACAGCAAGTATCTGTTAGACTTCAGAACGCAGCTTGGAACAGACAACACCAGACCAAACGGTTCCAAAGGGGAGTGAGTTTATTCAGGGCAGAAGGCAAAGGTAGGGAGAGAAACGGGAGAAGATGGTGGAGAAAGAGTTGAGAGAGAGAGGAGAGAAGTGGAGGCCGGCCATGACCACATGGAGAGAGGGGGAAGGGAAGGGAGGAAGGGCGAGGAGAAGCTAGAGGCAAGAGAGTAAGAGAGTAAGAGAGAGGAGGAGGCAAGCAGCCCCTTTTATAGTGGGCACGCCTACCTGGCTGTGTGGGGAGGAACATACCTGGGTGTTGCCAGATAACTGTGGAGGTGGAGTTTAGACAGAATTCTAACAGTATCTTCCTCAGTTGCTCTCAATCTTACTTATTGAGGCAGAATCTTTTGCTGAACAAAGAGGTCACTGATTTGGCTAACCTTTGTGTCCTCAAGCCCCAGGGAATCTATAGACTCCACATTTCCAGTGCTGGGATTACAGATACATATTATCACGCGTTTTAATGTGTTTCTGGACACTGGGAGTAAGATCCACATATTTGTAAAGAAGGAGATTTACTGACTGAGCCATTCCCCCCAGCTCTCTAATTCTGATGGATGGATTCAGATTTTCAGAATACAATGCAAGTTTCTTAGTTTATAAAATATTTTCCACTTTGATGTTATATTTAATAACCTCTATCTTTCTCCTCTGAATACCATGAAGATAGCATTAGTTCGTGAGAATAGTAGGTGGAGCTCTACAACACATTCATGTACTTTTAATAGAAGTTAGTTTTAATCTTTTTATATGTCTTACCGATTGGTGAGTTAATTCGTCACTTTTAATGTAGCCCTAATGCATATCACAGAGTTAAATAGTTTCACTTATTATAATGTTAAAATGAAACAATCCTTCTCTGATAATGTGACTCTGAGATAGTGGCACTGATGTTACATACATGCAATCTCTGTGTTCAATTTCTTGTTAACCTGAAAGAAAAGAAAACTCAGGCAGGTAGCTTCAATAACAACTTCTAACTGGTTTGTATTTTGCTTGAAATAAGGGCATATGTGCAGCCAGTAGTGTACAGCTATCCATAGATCAGAGGTTGATACGTAATGCCTTTTGGCATTCTGCAAACTATGCATTTTACAAATGTTATTATAGATAAGAAGTAAGAAGCAGAGACTTGTGGAAAGGGCAAATGTAATGAACACACCTCAACAGTTCAACACTTTACATATCCTAACCATATTTTTGTTTAGGATTTTTTATTGATTATTTTATTTATTTACATTTCAAATGTTATCCCCCTTCCCAGTTTCCCCTCCACACCCCCCCCATCTCAATCTTCCTCTTTCCTGCTTCTGTGAGGGAGCTCCCTTACCCACTCCACCCACTCCCGCCTCACCACTCTAGCATTCCCCTACATTGGGGCATCGAGTCTCCACAGAACCAATGGCCTCCTCTCCCCTTGATTCTAGATAAAGCAATCTACTGCTCTTTCATTGGTGGTTTAATCCCTGGGAGCTTGGAAGGTTGGGGGGGGGGGGCTTGTTGGTTAATATTGTTGTTCTTCCTATAGAGTTGCAAACCCCTTCAGCTCCTTCAATCTTTCCCCTAACTCCTCCATTTGGGTACCATGCTCAGTCTGATGGTTGGCTCTAAGCATCTGCATCTGTATTGGTCAGGCCAAGGCAGAGCCTCTCAGGACACAGCTATATCAGTCTCTTGTCAGCAACCACTTCTTGGTATTGGCAATAGTGTCTGGGTTTGATGTCTGTCGAGGAGATGAATCCCCAGGTGTGACAGTCCCTGGATGGCCTTTCCTTCAATCTCTGCTCCACTCTTTGTCCCTGCATTTCCTTTAGACAGGAACAATTCTGTGTTAATATTTTGGAGATGGATGGGTGGCCCCATCCCTCAACCAGGGGCTGTCCCAACCCTCTGTAAAATGTCTCTACAGGTTCTCTCTCCCCTATAATCGTCCTGAGAGCCTCTTGCTTTCTTTTCATCTGGGACTTTCTAGTGGCTACCCCCAGTTCCCTATCCCCCACTGCTACACACCTCTGTCCGATTTCCTAATCCGCCGTACTTACCCTCTTTCTCCTCTCACATCTGATCCTGTCTCCCTTTTTCCCTCCCTTCTCTCCCCCTCCCAAGTCCCTCTATCTCCCGCTATTATTCATCCTTCTAAGTAGTACTGAAGAATCTACACTTTGGTCTACCTACTTCTTGAGCATCACAATACACATATGTATCTATTTTGAAGCAAAAACAAAACGCAGCTACCGGAAATTTTAAAAATGCAATTTAAAATTGATTCTGTGTTGTGTTGGTGAGTCTATAGGACACTAAAATTTAAATTTGTTTTTATTTATTCTATCTGCTTTACACACACACACACACACCAGATAAATAAATAAATAAATAAATAAATAAATAAATAAATAAATAATGGATTTGTGAGTGCACATGCATCCACATAAATACATTTAGTAGACTTGCTATCTTGGCTAAAAAACTCATAAAATCTACATCTTCTTTCCTGTCTGAATTAAACAAAATTTTGATTGATCTAGGCAGCTGAGTGGCTTCATTAGCACTTCAGATAAAGTAGTATATCCCATTGAAATATGGCAGGCTATTTTGAGTACTACTACTGATCTTCACAAAAATTACACACAGAAGTGATCCCAGAGTGATAGACCTGCCACATTTTTGCTCATTTCAAGTGAATTTCAAAGCAGATAACCAGCCCACTTTTCATTTCACATGTCTAATATTTTCAGGGAGATAATAAACAAAACACAAGACCAGCTAATCACTCTTTCCCTTCGTGTTTTATGTGCTCTAGGCATCATAGAAAATGAGCTGTTTTATCATGGAAATGTACTGATGTGAATATAATATATGTTTTATTCAAAATGGAGATACCTGAATAGCTGCATTATTATTTTAGTTAGACACTCTTCACAGGACATAAAGACTAAGGAAGTGTGGGAAAATGAAATTCCTCCTCTTTATTCACTGATATTCACAGGCTGCTAATGATATAAGTATACAGTGGAGGTTATTTTGCAGTTAAGTTAAAGGAAAATACAAGTATAAAATAAACTATGTATCTCATATATGTCAACTAATTTTAAATGCCTTAAAGCAAATTAGCTTAAGTGTTTTATGTCTTTTCCTTCACAATATGAAATATACCCAATTACCCACAATATTCATTTTCTAGTGTTCAGTAGACATTTATGAGCTCTGACAATTTCAAGAGCAAAATAACAGATGTTACCAAGTACTTAAATATGTACTTCTAATAACTATTCTTTTTACTTTAGAGGAATTTAACTATTTTTATTGGTTCCAAACTATAGTAAACGTAAATTAAAATTTGCATCATTGTTATTTCTCTTAATATTCTGACAATATATAAATTTTTGATATATTAAAATTCTCATTGCTAGTCTAAGAAACATGGGAAAGGCAATGTGTTTCAGAGTAGGATTTTCATGACTCGTACAATCTAAAGAATAGTAAAAAGTTCTGTACCTGTACCTCAGAAAGACAGTATTCTTATTCTTATACCCACAGAGAAGTGGGGCTACAACCTACAACTAACAAGCCTCTCCTCAAAGCACATGGACACTTGTATAGAAAAAAAATCACATGTGGCACAAAACAAAGATCAACTGATCTGATGGTGAGCTCCACTGTGTGTATAGATACATCACAACTCCTGCACCTTTGGCTCAGAAAACATCAGAGAAGAAGAGGCAGAAAGGTTATTAGAATGAGAATACCAGAAAGTTAGCCAGTAAATAGTCTTTCCTAAATATGACTGAAAACCAACCCCAAACAATGTCAATATCCCTGGGAAATTAGCCTCTCCCAGGGAAGCTGTTTTATCATGTATAAAATGATTCTGTTAATCATTTGAATCAGGAAGTGATGACCATCAGTGAAGATACAGATACAAAGCTGTGATGTGTGGTTTCAAAGAGCACTCACTAATTAAACATAATGGATTCATGGTAAGACATGGACAACTGTCTGAGTAGAGCAGTAGCTCAGCAGTTAAGAGAATGTGCTGCTTTTTGATGGGACTCAGTATCAATTCCTAGCACTCACTTGGTGACTAACAGCCATCTATAACTCCAGTTGGAAGAGATATGTCACCTTCTTCTGCCTTCCTCCAGCACCAGGCATGTACATAGTGTACAGACATGCATATGTTATGTCCAGAGCAGCAAAAACCCCGAAGAGACCACCAGGAACCACAACTTCCAAGCAAGCACATGAAAGTCTTTATTCAAGCTCGAGAGCTTAGACCACAAACCTTCCTGAAATAACAGGATAAAAGAGCGACCCTGAAGTCTAGGGGAAGGAGTTTTTAAAGGAAAAAAAACATAAACAAGCAAACAAACAAAACAACAACAAAAAACCGCTCAAGTAGGGGTTCCTAAGCTTTGGCATTGTATGATTGGGTAAGAGGTTTTGGGGGAACTTGATTTTTAAAAGCTTGGGAATGTATTTGGGATAATTCTAACAACTCTCTGGATGTTTTAACTTTTCATAGTGAGCTTATGAATTTAAAGAATGCTGCTCTGCTGAGATTTGATGTTATAGATACTGATGATAAAATTGTCCATGGCCTGAGGTCAGTATTTCCATTTTGATCAAGCTTCAAGAATGGCACATATAGCTTAATCATGCTAGCCCATTTCGTCCTGCCTGTCATGTAAAAGCTTGTCTTTAACAACATCGAAATGTTGGGGGCCAAAGCATATGGCTTGAAACTGAAAATGGACCCCCAGACAGAGTTATTAAATTAACAGGCTGGCAAGTCAATAAGATTCTGCACAGAGCCTTACCAACCTAAGACAGAAGTGGATTGCTTTTGATAATGCATATTCAATGATGGATAAGGAAGGCATTCTTGTCAGAATGACCTAAGACAGGCTCAGTCTTGTTTATGAAATAAAAAAGGGGTGAGACAGAGAGCTTATGGGGCTACTTAGCAAGAATCTGACATGGGCCAAGGACAAGGTAATAGGCTGTTTGGCAGGAATATGATATTGGTTAAGGACAAGGAAGTGGGTTTCAGACAGGAATCTGATATTAGGCTAGAACAAAGAAATAATTTTAGGCAGGAATCTAAATCTTAGGCTAGAACCAAGAAGTAATTTCAGAAGGTAATCTAAATTTTAGGCTAGAACAAGGAAGTATGCTTCAGACATGAAAATGTCCTTGAGCTAGGATAGGGAAGTAGGCTCAGATATTTTGGTCATCCTGATAAGCCCTTAGAAACAGTGATCTCAGGAGTGTTCATGGAACTTTGTTTGTTTCCTTGATTGTTCTTTGACTATTTATGTTTATTGCTTTGCTTGTGCATGTAATTAAAATGGTATAAAAGCAAAAAGGCGGAGGGGGATAGGATAGGGGTTTTCTAGGGAGGAAAATGGGGAAAGGGGATTACATCTAAAATATCAATAAATAATAATCCAATAGAAAAAAATTGGTTTGTCTTAGGTGCCAAGTCTGTAAACGATATTTAGAGAACATCTGGTCATGAGCAATGTCTGTTGACTGTTAACTAACTGTTGCTATGGAAGAAGAGTGATTAGGACCCTTTATGGTATTTCCAGGAACAGTGCTATGTGACTCCCAAGGGCCATTTGGGTGGGAAGGGTTGCTATGAAATGGTATCTCCTGAGAGCAGAAAAGAATGCAGTGGGACGATGACTCCCAGCAGGTGCAGCTGGCCAGGTAAGTTTCACCCTGGGACCTGGTTCTTTGCTTAAGCTTGTTTCTGGGCCTCCACTTAGTTATCTCACATATGAGCAAAACACCTATATACATTAAAAAATAATGTGCAACTATCAAAATCATTTTTGAGTAATAAGTTCCCAATTTGCATTATCTGAATTATTTATCTTTAAAATAATAACAAAGGCAAAAAATAGTCTACGTTAGAGAAATTCTGAAGACACTACTGACTGTGATTGGTGATTTACAGGAGGAAATTTTCTAAGTGATGGTAATGAACCAGGCATTAAGAGGTTTGGCAAAAATTATTGAAAGATGCTCATCATATACATAATACTTTAGTTTGATTCTCAAAGACAAATTGCAAGCAAATATTGAAATATATCAAATAATACACATACCAAATATTTGTAATAATTTTACTTGATATTATTAGAGATTGATTTGAAATTCTACAAAATAATAAAGTAGATCGATTAGGAAAATGATAAGTCAATTTTAATTGCACATTAGTAACAGTAGTAGACCAGTAACAATGTGACTATTCAATAAATTTAACTGTTTCAAAATTTCTCTATTAGAACAGTGGAAAGTCATGTTTAAAAAGTAATACTTGTGAAGATTAATTGTAGAAGTTTGATTCTAAGCGCTACAAGTCAGAAAGGAGACTAAATTCAATTAGTTTATAACTGGGAAACAACTTTGTTATTTTGCTCAAGGAGGTTAAATCAATGTTAAGCATGAACTGATAATGCCAGATAAAGCTTAAGAGCAGTTAGTGTGCAAACGAAACTGGCTACAGAAAGGTGTGTGCTATTCTGTTTATGGAAGCAACTAGCACAAGAGAAATCTAATCTATTATGGAATAAAGCAAGTAGATTTTGAAACTAGTAGAATTTTACTATTAAATAAATTAGATAATTTTAGGTAATGACAGGAACATTCTATATTTTGATCATACTATGAGTACATGCACTTTTTTAACTATCTGAAATTCATCTCTCAAACTGGTAGATTATACTTCAATAAAATGGATGAGAGAGATTGAATACTTGTGCTGATATTCAGTGCAACTTATCCAAAGATATTTTAAGTTGTTCCTGTCTCAGTGAGGAATCAGCACTCCATCATGTTGACATTTCTCAAGCTTCTCAGAGCTAGCCATCTCTTTGACCTCAAGCTGTGTGTCGAATATCCTATTTAACCAAGTGCTTTGCTCCTTTGTAATAGAAACTCTTAGCTCTTCAGGTCAATGGATGGGCTACTCACTGCCTCCTCTAACTCTGCATCCCTCACACTGACAGTTTTTCTCTACAAGTGACAAGTTATTCACTCAAACTTTAAAAGGAAAATATATTGGTTCATGAGACATCAAGAAGTCTAAATAACAAACACTGTTCTATGGAGGACAGGGATACAACTGGTACCCAGGAAGACCTAGTAGTGCACACACTAGGTAATCTTCCCATCTTCAAAGCCTTTTTGGACATCTCTATTTTTTTGTTATTTACTTATTTTAATTTAATTTATATTTTTGAGGAAAGGACTCTCTATGTAACCTATGCTTGCCATCAATTCATAATCTTTCCTCAGCCGTTCCAGTAACTGGGCTGTAAAAAGAACCAGGATGTCGAGCTTATGTCATTATTTAAATTTAAATATTTTAAAATGTTTAAAATAACAATATTAGTATGTTGAGGTTAATAATTAAAATGGCATGGCCCAATCTGGCTTGTTCTTATGGGGCCGCCATGCTCCCGACTAGACAAGGCCTGAGGCCATGAGTGGAGGGCTTGCTCCCTCAGCTTCTCAGCTCTGGCTGCGGCTCAAACCAGCCAGAAGCACTGGCCCTGGCACCCACCAGATAGACGCCATCATGGTGGCTAGATCAGCCAATCCACCATGCTGTCTCCACAAAGCTTGGCTGAACCCCAGACAATACCCTCCAACCACGAAGTATGCGGTAGAAATGAGACTCTAAAGCTTAATTATTACCCAAAGGCTTTATATGTTTAGAAATGCTCAATTAACAATTTGCCCACACAATTAGAGTTGTATCTAACCTTAAGAAATAAATTGTTACCCAGAACCATACTGGACCCATGCATGGTTCTCCATGGCTCCTCTCTCTCTCTCTCTCTCTCTCTCTCTCTCTCTCTCTCTCTCTCTCTCTCTCTCTCTCTCTCTCTCTCTTTCCCCTTCCTCCTCCTCCTCCTCTTCCTTCTCCTCTTCTTCTCCTCTCCCCCCACATTAGCTCCTGCCAAATTACCGAGTTTTATTGTAAAATGTAGCGGGAGGAAATATCCTGCTACACTAGTATATTATGAGACTGTGGAACACACAGAGGCCATAAGAGGGTGTCAGATATCTTAGTGCTGCAGTAATAGTGGTTATATGTTGCAGGATATTTGATCACAATGTGAGTGCCCTCCTCCATGAGTTGGTTTTCTTTACTGGAAAAACCTCTTTCTAGTTGTGGAGTGGCTCAGCCTTAGCACACACCTTTAATCATTCTGGCTGGAATTCAGAAGTGTTACGCCCTTAGCACACACCTTTAATCTCAAACAATAGAGATAAGATTAATTTGTATAAGGAAGCACCCAGGTTTGAAAGTGATATCTAATTGAATAGCAGATAACGTGACCATTCCAAAAGATTTGACATAACAGAATATACCCAACTCTCAGGAGAAGAGAGACTTAAGAGAGAGCAGTACAGAGCAGAGAGGGCAGTTTTACTGGGAGAGTTTTACAGAGACAGGCTGAAAAGAGGAAAAGCTAGACATGGATTAAGACAGAATGAGCCAGAGAATGAAAGGGAAGCAGAAAATAAGGACAGATGGCCAAAGTTAGTTTGAGGCCAAGCAGAGCGAAAGTTCAAAGGTCAAGAAAAAAGCCAGACCAAATCAGTCATCTTGGAGAGGTATTTCATCCAGAACAGCTGAGTTGAATCAGCCAGCCTGAGATCAGAAAGAACTAGTAAGGAGTGAGTTTATTTGACAGCAAGTCTCAGAGGCTGTAAACACTCTAGGCCTAGGTAAGATTTTAAGGAGGCTAAAAGCTTCCAGGGTAAGGCATAGTTTAGCAGATGAAGTCAGTAACCTCAGAGACAATAATTATTACAGGAAAATAAGAGATACCTTACATTAGAGAAGCTCTAAGGTGCTGGGAACCAAGGTAATGTCTTCTGGAGAGAACAAAGATACTCTTAACTTCTAGGCTCCTCTTGAAATCAACAATAACAACAAACTATTAAAATATATAAATCAATTTAGTTATAATTTAATGTGTATGAGTATTTTGCCTTCATCTAACCTTGTGCCCACTGAGCTTGCCTGGTATGGCTAAGGCTGTAGAGAGCCACCATGTGGATACAGGGAATCGAATCAAAATTCTCTGCAAGAGTAACAAGTACTCTTAAGTATTGAGTCAACTATCTATCCCCCAACACCTCACTGTTTATTTCAATAAACAGTTTGTTTAACTGGTTTGTTTAGTTAGTTGGCTAGGTGTTATGGTTGTTATTGTTGTTCAGTCCTGCATTATAGACTCTTCATTTCAAGGCACATGACGCATTCTTGAATTTGCCAAATCTTGGCTAACTATAACTAACTAGGAAACATTAGTTTGGTGTTGTTTTCAGCACAAATAATTCTCAAGGAAGGTATCCTTGGCCTTGATTAGTTGATTGGTTCACACAAAAATGGAGAATACATTCTTCTACCTGATTATTCAGTACCATATCATGAAGAACATGTACTGAACAGGATCTAGTCTCCTTATCATGAGATGCTGTTGGCTGTCTCATTGGCCACATCATCCTTCCCTCACATAGTTAATTTTATATGAAGGATGTCTTTCCTGCCAATATACAGGAAAGGAGTGGTGCTTAGATTATGAAATAATATATTTGGTAATAACAGAAAGATCCTGTAGTTCAACTTTCAATGGCAAAAAAAACATTGAATGACAATACCATGGGGATTATATTCCCTTTATTCTTTTTTATTCCCCAAACCACTGATATGAAACATATTGGTACAGAATATTTTGTAGAGTAACATTGTTCAAAATTAAATTGATAATAAAATATTTAGTCAATGAGCAACTGTTAAATTAAGTAAAATTATTCTATTGTTTAGATTAAATAGTTGGTGTTACACTAATTAATACTTTATCCTCTCAATTTTATAAACAATATAAAGAAAATACTTTTTTGAGGGTGTACTAATGAGCAATTTGATAATGTCAATGAGTTTTACTTAAATATTGATAATGATATACTTCAACATATCAACTTTCCAAAGATTAATTAAAGATATATTCATGTTAGTTTAGGGTTTTCTTTCAGTTCTTTGAAGCATCACTATAAAATCATAACTAATCCTCCTAAATGTAAAAAAATATATTTCAGTAGCAATGCATATCTGATATGACACATCAGTTATATACTGTAAATATATTTTAATAAAATGCTGTGTATCACACCTAAAATCAGTACTGCCAGAAACTCGAAGTCAACCTAGGGTCTACAGTGGCTTACAGGGTGTCTGTAATACAGACTGAATCCCTAGCTAAAAATATGGAGAGGGGGACATTTTCTTTCAAACACAGCATGGAAATTCACACTGTTGCATACTTCCAGCTTAAAGAAAGGTGTATATATATATATATATAT